>NW_028277427.1:1200000-1500000 GCF_059751315.1 Micrasema longulum | reverse complement strand
TAACTACTTGATATTTTTCTTGATGATCAAACAGTATACTTTACACCACTGCCTTGTGGTCTATCCAGCCCTGTAAATAATATAATCATGTATTATTTAGTAGTTGGGCATTAGTTATGCGCGCGCACATTTTGGCTTCCTGCTTCGGGCGCGCGTAATTCGGCGTTATATAAATCCATTCATGTAATTTGATTGGCCCAATTGAATGCACCAATCTTCGTCTATACTTAAGCCATAGACTACTATGAATCTAGGTTGATTGGTATGTGTGGCAAAATACTAGAGCACTAGTAAATGCTTTCAGAGGACAACGATTTGATCTCGATATTCAGTCCTCATATTTTCACGATATTTCTAGTAATTTACATAGAACATCAGGACAACTAAGAACGATTTTTTTTAAATTAATTAATCAACCGAATCGAGGTTGTGCAACATTGGAGCAAGACGCTAACCAGCCGATCTTCTTAATTTTGTTACCTATTCTACTAAAAAAATATTTTTTAATTTTTTGTTTCTGTCTTTTTTTTCTTCTTTTATTCGGGAAACATACAGTACGGTTACATAGTTTTATATTTTACACAGTTAGACTTAACTCTAATGGACCAGTGAATTTTCTATATTATATAATGATTATATTATGTAAGGTTATCAATGAAAGTACACAAAAGGAAAGGAAAAAAAAACATAGATGGAAGTTGTTTCAAAATTAAAATTAAAGTAAAAAAAAATGTTTAAAAGTTTGTAGTTATAATATTTTTTTTTTTGTAAAAGTATTTAAAAAGTAGGAATTAAAATGAAGAGTGAAAAACATGCTCAGATTTAAAAAAAATAAAAGACATTTTTAAAAAGGAAAAACATAAATATACACATACATATTTTATGGGATTCAAAGAAACGATGAGAAGAATCTTTAAATGAAATAATAAAGACAATAAATTTAAGTAAATTTAAAAAAACATCTTCAAAATTAATGATACATTATAGTAAGAGCAACAATATATAGATTTTATATACATATACAATATAAGTAATTAAAAGTAGTTTTAAAGCATAAAAATATAAATGCAGCAGAGAAATAAGAAAGAATAACAGGTATAGTAAGTAATCTTTAAAATTTGAAAAAGCAATATAAGGAGAAGATTTTAAACCAAGGTAGTTGATAAAACTTCATTAAAGCAATTTTATCAGTAATACAAATTTCAGTAGAGAAATTTGATTAAAAATAACAATATTAATGTATGTAATGTGAAGTGATAAGAGTAAGAGAAAAAGAGATCAACGGGAGTTTTATTCAAACGTTTTTAATACACTAATTGTAATCCTGTATGATGAATTTTTAAATAATTGTAATCCTGTATGATGGATATCTATATGGTTAAAAAAGCTGTTAAAAGTTCAATTATCTTCAAATCCTTTCTGGTTTTCTCTTAAATGTTTTATTCGTTATATATTGTTTATATCTGTTTAATTTTCATAGAAAGGTGCTATTTTTTATCTTGTTTTCCTGATTTTTTATGCTTTGTACTAGTTATATGGAAGGTTCGGTATTGCGCTACTCACTCAATCGAGCTGGAATAAAAATATTGTTATCATTAACTCCTATAAGGCTTTTTCACGGATGATTATAACCCCCGTTGATCGCGGGGGATACGTTCTGGACATGGCCGCAATAAGCAAAATTTCGCGATCAACTGGGGGATATTTCACGGTAGTCTATCAGATATTTTTCAGCTGATTCTATGTCTGTACTAGCCGATTCCCCAATTATTATTTTCAGGCAGTGCAAGTTTGATCGTTTTTTAAACCGATCAAACCACCCTTTGCTTGCTTAAAAAAAATCCGCTTTCAGATTACAAATGATCACAAAGATTTTAAAGTTATTGTTGCACAATTGATCGCACTGTAGACTCGAGCATTTTGAAATCCCTACCTACAACTCCAAATTGACCACCATTTTCAATCATTTCGATTATATTTAGTTTATTATTGAAGTCACTACATTGCGAAAAATATCGCGTTATAACGAATCCGCACTCGCCAGGGTCGCTATCAATGGTCGTTACCTGTATTTCAGGGGCGTGCGGTGGGGTTTTTTTTATTAGAGAAGCAATTAATATATAAGTAATTGGCACATAATAATATACACTGCCCTTAAGAAATTAAAGACAAACTAAATATTATACACATATAATTAGAAAAAGTAACAATAATTGTACATATCTAGTAATAAAATGTAAAAACAAATCAACCAACTTCACTATAATATATACTTTAATAAATAACTGCGACGTATTTTGTGGCATTTTATTTTATTGGACAAAAATGCAGCGAAACCAAAATAGATATTATCTTCTTAAAAAACATTAATTTTCAACGAAAAAGAATTGTTCATTATTTGAACCAGAAAAATCAACATATGTAGTAGATTATAAACTTTTTTCTTTTAACAAATCAACATTATATTGCTGTAATGTTTGAATTAAATTCTACATTTTATTTTGTATTCCTACTCCACCACAAAATAATAATTATAATATTATGTTCAGCGCCAAAATACTAAAATCGCATCTGTGCTGCGCGGCGGCGGCGCGGTGTTGCGTTTGCATCGCATGTAAACTACATGGAAAATAATGTATTGATATGTTTCGATTGCTTCCGTTGCGTTGTGAGAATTTTAGTCTGCGCCTGCGCCCGGACTGCGCGTTCAGTACGGCGCTGGAACGGAATTTCGAATTTGCTTCTATCGCGATCGTTCTTTAAATCGATATCCAGCTAGGCAGTAGCAAGAACGCGCCGACCAGGCGATCAGTACGCGCATAACAGCGCTGGTAAACGGATGTGTCGGGAGGTCATGTTGCTTTTTATCATTTTTTATAAGGCGATATTAAAATTCCTCCGCAATTTATCGCGATTATTAATATATATATTTTTTGTTTATAGTAATCTAAATGTAAAATATTATGCCTGATATTTAATTAATTTAAAATGCTATTTTATAAATATTATTTGTCTAAATTTAGGGAAACCAATGATTCCATGCGTTCTATGAACAGATCGCGCATGCTGTATTTGTATTTAGGGGGAGGTCGGGCGTAACGGGTACTTCTCATATCTGACTGTTAACGCAAAAGTTGACTGTTTACACAAACTGTTAGCATATTGCATTGTTAGCTTACCCCTCCGTGGACAAATCAGTCTACCACGGCCGACAGCGAAAGTAAAATCTTGCATGGCAGGTTCTTTAAATTTTCTCGTTCATAAATATTTTTAAAAAATTTATTTATGAACGAGAAAATTTATTACAGGTAGGTATGTTGTGCCATTGTAACTTATGTGATAATTATTTTATATCAATTGATAATACTATGACGCTTGGTTTGTGTTAACTGTAACGTGTTAAATTTACTGAGCAAGTGCCTAATTTTGTTTACGGACTTCAATTCAAATGGTAGTGCAAGACAGGTACAACAGGCAAAAAAAAATGCAAACGCATGTTTACCCTCCTTTAAATAATATTAATATTCTTTATTTGGTATTCAAAACAATCGCATTGACAAACAAGTTCAAACGAGGCATAATCGCGAATAATGTCATAATGTTTAGACTTTTATATTCCTACCTGAAAAATATTCTTCATCTCTATTGCTATATTTTTTGTTTGCTATTTTGCCACTAAATTCCCATGTTTGTATGGATACTTTAAAAATGAAAAACAGGGTAATTCATTTATAGGTTGCTTTTTATGCTTCAGGCCGATTTTATCTGGCTGCCATTTTGGTTTTGTTGTCATTTTTCGGCTCATATTGACAATTGTGGAGAGCGGTTGATAACAATTTATTATGAAGCACTAAGCGCCGTAACAACCCGTTGAAATAAAATAAAGAACATTATATTTGTTTTAATTGTGAATACTCGAAAAATATTGCGTGATTTTCTAGGTGTTAATCATGTGCCAAGAAAGTCAACTATTCAGTGTATAATGGATGATTTTAGTACATTTTTATACACTCAGAGATATAGCAAAGTCTGGGCGACAACGTAGACCCAAAAATATTGTTGCGGTGAGGCAGGATGTTAGTAAACCCCTCATCGACGCCGCGCACAGGGATTAGGATGTTGGAAAACCATCACGACTTATTGGAAATCTTTCTTGCGCCCGAATTTGATCATTTGGGCCTATAGCACTTGCGGTTCCAACAGGATTGCGCTAAGTCCCACACAGCTCATGCTACGATGCAAATTTTGCGAGAAACTTTTCCCGGCCGAATAATATCAATTGGTGATGATATCGACTGGCCCCCGCGATCTCCAGATTTGACCACCCCCGATTGTTTTCAATTGTGATACTTGATGAATATGGTACACACCGGCAAAACAACGACTATCTTGATGCAACGGACAGCATTCGAAAAGAAAATTACGGAATAATACCAGAAGTCTGCAAAAATGTCATAAAAAATATGATTGAAAAAGATAGCATTCGCGCCACGGAAAGAGGCGGCCACTTAACGGGCATCATATTTCAAACATATTTTTAAAACCATTTAGTCAATCGATAAAATATTCACTGTGAAGTTGTCTTCAATTTAAAAGCTATTTGAAAAAAAAACATCGAACTGGAACATAAAACGCACCTGTAGAAGTCGTTGAAAGCAGGTTATGAAATTGAATATAAAAATAGCTCATAATCGAACAAATAAGAAAAAATATAGGTAAACAAAGAAAAGTGATAATATTATTTTTGTTTTGTAAAATTGATAACACAAACAATAATAGTAAACATGTTTACAGTGCTCTCTTTTATTATTGATAGAAAATGTAATTGATGACGTCAAATTAATAATATGAATAATACGAATTAATATTTAAATACATTATCTATTCTGAAGTTGATTTGTAATTGATGTGAGTAATATTTTTTATCAAAATAATACATTTGACACCTCGGAACGTGCGAGATGGGATAAGAGTATTTTGATAAACTTTTCTTACCAACTCGTAGCGCAGTTGATTCTCCAGTGAGGAGTAACGCCTCTTCTACTCGTTCGGTTCCCTGTGGTTCCATTTCCCCCTCCAACATCCTGCTGGATCTGTTGACTGGTCCTGAAAAAAAATACGTGAAAATGACAAAAATAACAATCTTTCGAACCTGGGACCTCATGCGTGGTAGCCGAATATGGTAACCGATACACTACAAGGCAAACATAAGTTATTTCTCGTTTCTCTTTGTGATTAAAAAAAATCATTTTAGTTAAGCATTAACTTTTGAGTTTGTTCACTGTACTTCATAGTCCAAACGCTCCCATTACACCTCCGTCAACACTTATCAGTTCAAGGTTTACTCTTCGTTTTTATTCTCAAAGCACTTTTACTATTATTATTATGGATAACTTATATAGCGCCATTTTCGTAATATAATACCTCAAGGGCGCTTTACATAGTGATTCTATTGTTAAATAAATTTAATTGAAGCTCCTAAATTTGCAATTCAATTAAAACAACCTATTTTGTTATCACATGCTACGGATTTATTCAAATAATTTAGAGAACAAGTGGGTTTTAAGTTTTTTCCAAACATCACTTCACTTTCACAGCCTCGCACCTCTGCTGGGAGAGCATTCCATGCCATAGGGCCTGCGACCGCAAATGCGCGTTCACTAAATTTAGTGCGCTGTTTGCGTAGAGGTATAATAACTTTTTCTCTCGCCGTAGGCGTAGCTGATCTAAGCGTGAGACGCCTGTCAGCTAGTTTATCTGGAATGCTAGTTTCCTTAGATATTCCGGAGCAGAGTTGTGCAGTGATTTATACGTAAGCCAACAGAGTTTGTATTCGACCCTCTGTGGAAAACGTAGCCAGTGTAGTTCCCGAAGTAGTGGAGTGATATGACTGAACTTAGAGATTCCGAAAATAAGTCTCGCTGCAGCATTCAATAAAGCACCCTCTTAATTCCCATCCACAATTCTTCCTTCGTCTCTAATTTATATGGTGTCCATGTGGCTCGACTGTGGAATCATGTCCCAACCACTATCAAAGATGTTTCTACAGTATCTCTGTTTAAATCATGCCAGAAGAAACAACTTTCTCTTCCTCAATCTTTCCCCTTTTCCCCTCTGTTTATTCCCCTTTCCCATTGAATACTAGTATCGATATTAAATGACAAATGTTAACACATATCGCTAGTTCTATTTTTGTATTTATTTATTTTTTCTCGCGTACGTTTTGAAACTTAAATCATATAAAAAACATCTTAAATTTTACTAGTTGGTTGGAAGAAATTGCCACTTAGCAATAAGCTTGCCATTATACAAATATGTATATTCAAGAAGTTCAATAAACGAATGATACTGGCACTTTTTGATTTTTGATTATTGTAAAATTGCTAAAATTGCAAAAACAAACATCGCTCATCGCCACCTTACGATATCTCGAAGATGTCAAAAACGACGAAAGAAAATTGTACGTTATGCATATTTTTATAATAATAATGAATCATTGGGAAAAACGGCTCTAATATATGCATCAGTATATTAAAAACATTTTGTTTAACTTGAGTTGTAAATATTCCGTCGAGTTATCTGTCTCTCTTAATCAATGCTTCGTAACGGTTTGAAGCTTTAACTGATTGTATTGTTTAAATTGATATATCTCACTAGAGACGTGAAACATCCGGAAATCCTTTAGTTCAGCCAACTGCAATACTCAACACACACTAATACACATAGCTCTTCTTCCTGCCTACCGTCTTGTAGAAAAAACCCTTCAACTAGTCAGTAGCGAGTAGAGCCACAATGTGAAGACCATGAATTACCCTTGAATAAAAATGGTGAGATATGAAAAGGTAATTAGGTGTTAATATATATAGTTTTTTAAGCAATTCTAGTGTATGAACTAGTATCGGTTCTTCTTCTCAACGCTGACCCCAGAAGTAGGTTGGCTTCCATCTCTCGGCATTCTTCTTTAGATTCAGTTCCTTTTTACCATACTCTGTCTTATCCCACAAAGTCTGTCCACCTCTGTTGTACATCACAAGGTAGAGTTTAGCCTCCCTTGAAGCCTGCTCTTCATTGTCAAACGCACACAAATAGTCATCTGTCAAACGGGAGCGATGCTTTGTTTTGATTGCATTTACTGTAGAAAATGTAGATTTCCAGAGGAAAGTGGATAAAAAAAATACGCAGCACATCTCCGCAAACATGGATATTTTTCTTCACAAAATAAATACTCCTATAAAAAAAGACAGGCGGGCGACTAGGAACGAATACGCGGTCCACGCTTTGGCCACCCATGATCTATAACGTGTGAGCCCCTTAGCATCATTATCATCCTAGTACGGGCAAAATGATTGTTACCTATAATGTGATTTTGATCAATCATGGCTGATAATAAGGCTGATACGAAAGCTCACGCCTTGACTGGGACCATTCTACAGATTACGAGTGTAGAGGATAATATAAGGAAGTACCAGTACCTACATACAATCAAGAGACGTTCAGAGAGAGAAGTCCTCAGAGCAATCAAACAATCGAAAGTCCCTTTCAAAAGGAAGTTGTTAGTTTGGATTAATTGAGTGGATTTAGATTTTATTCACAGCTTGAACGAAAAAATAATCGAAAGAGAGTGGTTATAATTTACGGAACATGGGTGTTAGTATGGAGTTTGAAGATGGAGGTTCAATCATGGATAGAATTTTGAATGTTATACAGGAAATCATCATCAATTATTGACGGATTACGGTTTCGAAGTAGTATCACGACCTCAATTTTTCTAACACGGTTATTTGTGACTAAAATGAAATTCTAAAATAAGAGAGTGCGTTTATCATAAAAACGATTTAAAAAAACAAATAAACACGGCAGGTGATGAGCTCTGTAAATGCCTAGAATTTTAAATGCTTTTCATTATAATATATACATCTATATCTGTTATATATCGATATTTATCTTTTCTCATAAAATCCCCGTTGATTTAAATAGAATGAAGAAAAAGAGTATGCAGGTGTAACAATTTGGGGAAATATAATAATCTATATAAAGAACATTGGGCCAAGGACACTAAGAAATAAAATAAATACACAATCGCATCATAATATTCCCTTTCCACACCTAATGGTGAAAAGGGCACTGCATTGGTACGTACACTAACCGCAGCGTATCTTGATCACGTTTATTTATTGACTTGGCGTTTATTTTGTAGAACTCTATACGAGTATTATAATTTTAAAAATAAAATCAAACACTGATTTGAGTCGATATAACAGTTTTTTTTAATTTTTAGACTACTACTACTACCATCACGCCATTTCCCCGTAGGGGTAGGCAGAGATAATAGACCGCCACACACGTCTATCCTGGCATACATTCCTAGCTTCTTCCACATTCATACATCTTGTCATACATGCCCTTCGGTTCTGTCTGCTTTTGACATGACCAGACTTAAGATTTTGGTTTATCTGATCATGCCACGTCTTTCTTGGTCGTCCTCGTCTCACGTTGCCGTTCATTTTCGCCATATATACTTGTTTTACCATTCTTTCGTCGTCCATTCGTTCTACGTGACCATCTCAGAGACCCTTTCTTAATCTTATCAATTATACTTGACTCAGATACATAAGTGTTGGGACTAAAACTCCGTTGTGCACTGCCAGTTTAGCTTCGATTGACATATTTTTATTAGAAATTACTGTGCTTAGTGCTCCGTTCATTTTGTTGCCCGCATTCACTCTTCTTTCAACATCTTTTTCTACTCTTCCATCTCTTGAAAACGTGCATCCCAGATACACAAATTCTTCTACTTGCTCGAGACATTCGTTATTTACATTTATTATGCAGTCAGTAACCTCACCATCCCTTTCAAATACCATCACTTTTGACTTACTTTCGTTCATCGCCAATTCGCTCTCCAGGCATACATCATACATTCTAGAAACTATTTGCTGCAAATCATCCTTGCTGCTTGCTAACAGAACTGCATCATCAGCATACAACAAGCAGCTTACTGAAAAATTATCCATTTTTGCTCCAATACCCATACATTCTATCTCTTTCATACAGTTGTCCATGTATAGATTAAACAACTATGGTGACATTACACATCCCTGTTTCACGCCTTTTGAGATCGCAAACCAAGATGTAAATCCCCCATTAACTCTTACTCACGCATTTTTAGACACAAAAATAATAAATCGGACAACTGTTTCGCCTCGTTTTTGACTACTTTTGTTACATGAAGGTAATATAATACTCAGTCTTCAACGCTTTAAGTGCCAGAACATATGTATATAGATATATTTATCTTTAATTAATGTTATTTATTGACATTAAAGAACATTTATCATTTCACAACTTTTATCCAATTCAATTCAATCATTGTTGCATTCATTTATTACACTATTATTAAAAATAATAATTAGCATTAAAAAAACGAAGTAATTTTAATAAAAACCGTCCATATAGCACGGAACTAAATAATTAGGTACTGATCAAAGAATCGGAAGTTGCGCGTCATTTCCTGATGTGTTGAAACACGCAAAACCTGTGCAAATATTTGCTACTAATAAATAATAATAACTAATCTTACGCGTAGTAATATGTAATGTTTCATTTCATCGCCTTGATAGTAATAATGTCTGTCTTTATAACTAATTGCCTTCTAAAAATAATTGCTGAGATGCCCGAAAGTATGAAGAATTAAAATAATATAAAACAATACAGTCCATTAATAAATGTTTAGACGTATATATTTTCTTTTTTCATTTAAATTATTTATTGACAATTCTTGATGGAATTCCATTGTAATGATGTAATAACTTATATTTCCATATAAGTAATTAATTTAAAAAATACTTGGTACACTTCCACTTATTTATTTTGATAAATTAGCGCTTTCACCCTCTAATCTTCAGACTGGTGAATATTATACAGTGTAAGGGTAATTTATATAAAACTAAATATTATCTTAAGTGTAGGTACATATAAAAATAAGTTGAAAACGATACAATACGCAATATTGCAATGGAACAGAGTGAGACAAATTATTGAAACATGTGTTGGCGGCGGTGTACTTTAAGAAAATATTATATTATTTGAAATATATTTATTGTTTTATTACAACGAACAGGGTCTAACTAAGGGGGCTAATAAGGGTGAGTTTTTAAATTCTATCTGCTGATTTATTAAAATTCAATCACTATTATTAATTTTTTATCCTATTTATTTCTAAAATTTCTAATCTGTCTAACTTTTGACCTTTATGTCCTACATGTAAAATTTTTATGTTTTTTGTTTTATCAAAAGTATGTTTAAATTCATTTAAATGTGATGCATAGTTTGATTATTCGTTATTTAATCTATGTGAAGCTAAATGAAAATTTTCATTTAATAAACCTTTTACGTATAAATACTGCAAAATATAACAAATGTTAAATAAAATTTATCTGAATGTAATGTAAATTTAATGATCATTTTTACAGTCATAAACGACATTTCACTTGAAAATCTCTAAAAAGACAGCATGTTTTCTAAATCGTTTGAATTCGAGGTACATGCAATCCATTTTACTACTGAAAAATGTGACAAATGTCAGATCGCAGGCTTATTTCAGTGTTATACCACGTTAGCCGCAGGTATAGATGTGGAATAAGTTTCCATGGTTATATTGGATATAACTTTATGCGAGGTTTATAAGTAAGTTTTTTTACTATGCCATCCTTATTACATCACTATGCCTAGGCGTAATTTTGTACCATGTTTATAAGTAAGGCCCTATAATGAAGAAGTTCAGTGGTTTTAAATATTTTTTTGTTTGTTAATAGACTATTAAACTAAACCAATTTTTTTTTTAATCAATTTTTACATATCGTATTATCAGCGCTACGATTTTTTGAAGTTTTATATTTCTGGAATCACTCCGCGTGTGAAATCAGAGGTTCTCTTCCGCTTATTCTCGATCAGTTCTTCCCATTGGTCCATTCACGGCAAGCAAACCAGAAATCTTTCATAACTCTCGCATCATTGGTTGATTCATATGAACCAGTGACGTTGTTCAAAGTAGTTCGTTTTTATCAAAATGTTTTTTTATTAATTTCTACGTACATTTTCAGGAAACTTTGACGTACAATTTAATGATCTAATTTTTCCGCGGGCAAGAAAACATTTATTGTATCTAATTTCCCGTAGGGCTGAAGTTCCTTATTGTAACACTCTCAGGAATGTAGACCTATTAATAAAAAAATCTTACACTTTGAACTAGCCTATGAGCAAGTGGGGTGGCTACATCTACAAACATTTTGTTAAAAATGTGAATGTAGTATTGAGTCTATTTTATGTAACCTTTAGGTGATTTTCACAAAAATAGCGCTCTATAAATTATCCAAAATTATATATAACTCCAGATAGCAGACATGGAACGATTGAATTATCGTGGCCTACAAATTACTAATTTGATAGTATAAAAATTGAAAACTATTTTCATGAATGTTAAACAATTCAGCTAGATGAATCCCACCCAAATCAAATAAATATTTGTGTTTATTTTTTGTTGTTGGATAATTGAAATAAATTAATAAAAATATACTAATGTACACTTAGCTGTACATAAAATATACACAAGTATATGTTTTCGCAGAGTAATGGACAATACTGAAGTAAGATGTTTTATTTCAACTCAAACTCCAGTTTAAATAATTCGGAAGCTAATTAGTCTGCATTTTAGTAATTTAATTATACAATAGGCCTCTTGCTGTAAGGTTCAGTGACCAGACTTTATTTTTGTAATATCGCAAAACCGCAATCACTTTCTTTACATGTTTACCTCTAACAATTACGTCAAAGTAGCTTCGCTTCTCGACAGGGTAATCAATTAACTACGTTAATAAATAACTATTCGTGTGCAATATATATTTTAATATCCGAAAAAGATTTTTAGTAAGCTACGTGTGGAAAACGAACGAAAAGGCGCTTTTAATTTTATTTATACAGGGCCTTACTTATTAGATTTCCTTATACCAGGTTTACATTAAGAAATAACTATACCCGACTTAACTATTTATAACCGATACAAAAAAAGGTTACATATAAAAATATTTATTTCCTGGATAAAAATATTTATTCACTGGTTATTTTATGCTTCATTTTTTTAAACAGTCAACACTGATATGTGCGCGTGCGCAGTAACTTTCATAACAACAACAAACAAACCTTTAAGTCAAATCGAGGCTACTGTCAGTGTAATGTAGAACACTGAGAAAACCGTTAGAAAAAAAATAATTGGGAAGAGGAGAAGGTAAATACGAGCTTATTTATTTAGTTTTTTCGTGTTTCTTTTTTAATCACAATTAATTAAAATACATACTCGTGCAAACCTACAACATTTAAAATATTATTGAAATAAATTATTAAAAATCACTCTAAGAAGGACGCAGGACTTCGAAATTGTTTAAAATTGAAAAAATATCCATTTTGATTACCGAAAAATATGACTTCTGACAAATCACGAGCTTATTCCAGCGTCATACCACATAATGGCATTCAATGTTTTGATCCGCCGGTTGCGAAATAATAATGTGCTGTTCCTCGATCAACACAGCACAAACTATGACGTGCATGCACCAATGTCCCGATTGTGTCGTATTGTAAACCCGAGACAAGATCTGGACTTTTTTGGTGTAAGTCTTTATAGTTTTAAAAATTCACTAAGATAGACCGGATCTTGTCTTAAGGTAGTAATTTTTATTTTCTTTGTCCAAGCTTTAATTTTATTTAGTTGTATTTTATTTTATTAGTGCCTGTATTTGTATTTACCATCGTTAGAATGGACTGCATAAGTCCGTCAAATGAATAAATAATAAATAAATAATGTGCCGGTATAAGATTCTATGGTCGCTATCCCAGATTTAAACCGCGTTTAACTTAGAACGATTTAGAACGATTGCAGAATATTTGTATTCGTTATATCTTTAATCTTCGCAAATTTGACCACATAACCGAGTATCGCACGCAACTACACTGGCTCAGTATCAAGCATAGAAGAAACATTCACATTCTATCACTTCTTCACAATATTTTAAATAATCCCACTTCGCCTGTTTATCTGAGAGAGCTCATCCAACCTCTTTCACAACACGAACTATCTCTTCGTTCTAGTAACGAGAGAACCCTTTTAATACCCTGTCATCGCTCTAATTTTTTTGCCTCCTCTTTCACAGTAGTAGCCGCTCGATTGTGGAATAATCTACCCACTAATGTTAGAGACGCCCCTTCATTATCTACATTTAAGTCAAGATTGAAATGTCACTATCTATATATTTAAATTGTTCCTTTATCTTTCTTCTTTCCTTCCCATCCCCTCTCCTCTCTTCATAGTATAGTGTTTTTTTTTTTATATGTATATTTATTTTTGTTAATCTTTGCTTTTAATTTTTGTATAAAATTGTAAGATTCAATATGTCCATGTATTTATAATTTTCTCAAACTGCACGGTTTGGGTAGGTAGGAAGAAATTGCCTTAAGGCAATATGCCCGCCCTTATATGTATATTTATTGTATAAGTGTCAAATAAATAAATAAAATAAACTCTATGCGAAGTTTATAAGTAGTACTTTTGCTATACTATAATTTTCCTACCACTATTCTCAAGCTTAACTTTACACCCGATTTATAAGTAAGGCCCACAGGATGATAGGCAAACGGTTGTCTAAACGGAATAGGCGGGCAGAAACGCCTCAACTCCACTTCGTACCCCCTCCACCCCAACTTGATTTCCATTTTCTAATAGTGCGTTATTTTCAACTCGCTGAAAATTGTTACCAAAATTGAAATATGTGGGTACATTATTAGAACACTAATATTTTTTTTTTTCTAATAATATATTAACCGAGGCGTTTTTATTAATATTTTAATCAAATTTACTATTTAGTTTTTATTACATACTCAAAATATTGTTGATTATTTTTTAAACCTAAAATTGAACATAAATTTTTATCCAACTGGTCCAAAGAACTAGGGTTGATTTAACCGTCTATTTTTGGATCTGTTTTTGTAAACAATTATTGTCTGTTTTTTTTAATAAATATTATATATTTTCATATATATTTTACCTGCTTGCGAAAATATGACTAGCGAGAGTAGAAGCAGGCCACAAGCCGCTCCCAGCCGAGCGTCCCCTCTCATTGCGTCCTGAAAACAAATTAATAATATATTAATAAATTTAGTATAATTAAAAAATAATAATATTGAATGATGTATCATAATGACGTTTTGTAAATGATTTTGTATTTTTTTTTGTATTTATATTTTATTTCAAATCAATCTTAGTTCATAAATGTTTTAATACAAACACTACAACATAACATAATGAAAATGATTATTGAAAGCACAGGGCGTTAGGCGTAATCAAATCATAATTTACAACTGACCATATTGCTAATTTTAATACACTGTAACAGCCATAATATTAACCATTTAATTTCCCGAATGCATAATAAGTGGGTTTAGTAATTTATTTAATCGTATTTTAACTTGGTTATTTGGAGCTTGAAAACAATAAGACCGTAAAAAAAAACCTATCAACGGAGGCCTGTAGGGCCGAATGAATAAGGCCATTAGGGCATCTTCGTCAAGGCTCGCGGCTGATCGAATAAGGTCCGAAGTGCCGAATTTACTAGCATGTAACAGTCGGCGATAGCACTGTTGTTATTTTAAATCACAGATTCTTCGCTATTCAATGTTTATCGCTTACTAATCGAACTTTTTGCGTAGATATTTAATAAAATATTATATCTGTAAATTTTGTGTGGTTTTAGTAGCATTATTCTGAATAATAGATTCTTCTTTATTACATTTAGATTGTTCCGAACAGCTTGCCCACCACGTACTGCACACCGCATCTGAGGACATAAGTCTCCTTGGCGGTGCCCCCATACACAGAAAAATTTCTCGTTGCCGAACGAGAAAAGTTGCCCGAAGGAGCTCTCTGTAATCTAGTAGCCTTAGCATTTTTGCGCTGAAAGAAAGTAATCCAGAAGTACATAATATGCACTTCATTGGACTGAGAAAAAGGAAAAGTGAATCACTGACTGGGATTAAATTGATTGGAGATGATCAATTCGCCGAAACGATTACAAAACTTTTTAAAAGCCTTGAAATTATTTTTGGAAGCCACCAGATCTGTATATCTGACAGGACCCATAACAGAGTCACGGATAGTAGCGAGAAGCTCCATTCGGCAATCATAGAGAGGGGAAAGAAACACGACCACAGAATGTGTTCAGAAGATTGATTAGGATATCCGCAGTGTACGAAAGGGAATCAACAATATTAAAAACAAATATTTTTCAATAATATGACCTAGTCCAGTGATCGGGGGTAACCCGAAAAGATTTTAAGCGGTCACGGAATGAAGGAAAAAAAGAAAGAAGAAGAAGCAAGAAGGGCATTTCAATACTTTTTTTAAATATCCGATCGAGATGTTCCTTCAGTTGGAAGTAGACGGACGCCATAAATAACGCTTTCTTTTTAAGTAGGAATTCGCGGATCGTCGCTGGACCTCCAGATCCAAAGGGAACAAGTCCGTTAGAACCGGGAGTGCATCCGTCGAGCATGTCCTATATGCTCTAGCAAGAGCCAGGAGAGGTTGCTCCGTACAACAAAAAATAGATTGTGTGATCCAAAAAGGCGATAATTCGAGGTTCCTGAGATACTAATCAACAGAGACCCGAAGGGCCGATCAACTGAGACCCGCAAGGCTGATAAACCAAGCCCTAAAGGCCAAATTTTCTAGCATGTAACAGTCGACTGTTGCCTGCTAGTAAACATTTAATGTTATAAAATCATGTTTACAGTTTCTATATTCAATGCTTGTTTTATTTACCTATTGACTCTTTATCAATACTTAAATAAACATTTACGCAAAGCACCTGATGATACAGTTTTTAAACTTACTTTATTATTATATATCGACGGTAAAAAGGCCAAATGACTGATGTGCCATAAAATGAATTTTACAGGAGAGTTAATGTTTTTTTTTAGGAAAAGTGAGCATATTTTTTTTCGTTTTAAATCAATTCTAAAACTATGTAGGTAAGAATAACATTTTTTTTCTATTTTTAAAATATATATACTCGTATTACCTGTAAATACTTAGCTTTCTAAGCCATTTGTGATTCGGCAAATTGACCTTAAAATAATTATATGGATAATTGCTGATACGCCACTAACAATTTCTTCTCAATGTGATGAAAACTTCTTAAGCACGATAGTTATTGTTACGGTGTTTGTAGCAAAAAGATTTCATTACTAACAGTACTGTATGTATGCAGTGCTGTAATCTTGTTTTTCTTTTCATGGTTATGTCATTCTATATTTATTTACTATAAACTTATAAATTATTAAAAAAGGAATGGCCCACGCTCAGACGCTGAAGTCTTTGTAGGATTTTTTTCCAAATTACGGTATAACTTAATTTTCAGATGTATTTATTTTTGTAATGAAAATTCTATGTTTTTTTATTTATTTTTTTATTTGAAAATTTATTTATAAACCCTTACGGATTATTGCATTCATTTTACATAAAATAATATATACATTTTTTATTTATACTCTGTTGTTCAAAATAATATTTTTTACATCTTTTGAAAAGTTTGTCTGAGTCTTTTGTTCAGTTTTGTCTGGTAGTTTATTGTAAATACATGTATGGAAAAATAAACAACAAAAAAAAAAACAATTTGAAGATACTTGGTTTAAGTCAAATGGTGCATTCAATATTTTTGAGTATAATTGCCTCAAAATCCAGCCGGTATACTTAGAAAATTAACCTTACATATTAAAAATAGATGTTTTAGAATAAAATTATTTTTATTTGACGTATTCATCATCATCATCCCCTTTCCGCCCCTAATGGTGCATAGGGCACTGAATTGGTACTCCAACTGCAGTGTATCTTGATCAGTTTTGTTACATGAAGGTAATATGATCATTCTTACGCTTCAGGTACCAGTCCTGGGACTTTGAAATATTCTGGTGTGAAAATACCCCTTTAAATAAATATTTCATATCAACCATGTCGGAAATCGAACCAGAGACCTCTTGCATGGTAGGCAAACGCGCTGACCACTACACCATGAGACGTATTCATATTACTAAAATAATAACTGTTTGTCGTGATTTATAAGCCTTATTGTCAAATACGAATAAATATTTTTTTTTTATCAATTACTTTTAGTAATAATATTACCTCAAAGGACTTATACAAATGAGTGGATTACTTTTAGTATTAACGAGTAGGTAGAATTGACTACCTACTATTAGCTACTATTGACGAGTAGGTAGTTAATAATATGGGTATACAACCCCGATTGCTTTAGCCATTGTTATTTCCTCCTCTATTTGCATTCCCATATAGCGTTTATCTCCTTCACCCTGAGCTCTTTATCTTGCGTCATCTGTATCCCATCAAATATATTCCACTGCTAGATTCAAGAAGCGCAGGACTGATCACCTTGCGTTTAGGTAATTGTCGATCATGTTAACGCCGCATCGGTCCGATACGGTGCTTATGCACCATCAGGGGGTGGATAGGGGTAAAATAAAATCGGAAGATAAGATATTAAGAAATCTTGGAATATTCTAAAAAGTGTAAAAAAAACTTTATCGTAACATGGTTACATTTTCTATTTAAAAACTATTATTTTTTAAAAATGTCAAGTTTCGTGTGATATAATCCGTTAATTTTATGTCGTCATACAAGAGGGTTTTTGACGTAAGCGCCAAAATTTACGTCCGACCTCCATGGGAGGCTCATACGACGTAGCTGAAAATTCCGAGTAAAATGGTATATATAACTCAATATCGCCCAAAGTGGCGCATCAGTCACTTAGCCTTTTTACCGTCGATAAATTTACGTCATTTTACCCGCATACCGAAGCAAGTATGCATTTCCCAAATAGAATTATGCATAATAAATTATTTTCAAATGATGTTTGATTTGAGTAATCGTTCAAAGACAAACAATTACTCGTACGCATTCGAAAGTTTTTTTTTGCATTTGAAACATTTGTACACTAAATAAATATCCTATGTAAACAATAAGCTGATTCCGATCCATAGCTGTTTTTTTTATGGAGGACCTCTTTAAGAAAGGAATATCAAAGTCTAAGCATTTATTTACCTTACAATCTGTCATTGGCCGATTCACATAAATGATCATATTACTTGTTATATTTTCCATTCTACCTATGGGTTAACATTTATATCTAGACAGTATAGTGATAATAAATTTACTGACTTTATTTTGAATAAATTATACAAGAACATACGTGAAAACAGATACAAATCAAATACAGAAGTTGTTACAAAGTATCATTATATTAGATTAAAACAAAACGATTTTGTTTTTAACTACTCTTTTAACAGACTAGTTTTGAAGCTAGACAAGCTTCTTCACCAAGATATAATTTACTAATTACCTTGATAAAGAAGCTTCTGTAGCTTTATCGATGTGTAATTGACTAATTGCCTTGATAAAGAGGCTTCTGTAGTTTCGAAACCGCTCGGTAAACAAAAAATAAGTGGAAAAAAAAGTAAAACAAAGATAAATAATGTTTTAGAGAAGGATATATGGAAGTCTAGGTATTTACAGGACTTATGACCTGTCATTGGCTGGTTAAAGTGACCACTTTACACTTTTCTCAGAGCATGAATTATGTCATATCCAAAACCCGTACGACTTTTGCTCAGAGACATCTCTCATTTATCGCACCGAGAGTGTTCAATATTTTGGAAGAGCGTATAAAGCTCTCAAGGACAAAAACTATTTTCAAGAAGTTAAGGACTGGATTTTCCTTAGTGGGAGGGATTTAAGTAGGAAACTCTTTGATGATTTTCCGAATGTTTGAGTTTACTGTTTACCATATTTATATGCCATATATATGTATTTTTTATGTTTCTGATCCTTTATTGGTGGTGATATACTCATGTGTCTGTGTTAACTAATTGCTAGTCCCATCTCAACACAGGACTTACCCATGGAGTTGGGACTTATGTCTCAGATAATGTACAATAAACTTATGTATGTAAATAAATAAATAAAACTGTGTAACATGCACCATTTAGCCTGCGTTTGAACACCCACATTTCTTCAATTCTTCTATCTGTTTTTATTTATTTTTAAACCAGCCATAACAGATCATAAATCCTGTAAATACCTAGACTCTAAAATGTTTTCCATCTTTGTTGCAATTTTGTTAATTAAAGCTCTATGGGGGTGAATCCAGTATTTTATCTACGAACATTTTAAAAGATTAAATATTATAACAAAGTTAGTGCTTCAAAAGGGTTCGAACTATCAGTAGGGCTCGCAGTGAGTCATATCTTGCTAAGGGTGTGATTCTATAAAATGCTGCGAACGCCCAGTTGCATTCCAAATTGTTAGCGTCCACGTCGCGACCCTGGGCAATGGGATCACACTCATAACAGTGTGGTCATAGCAGATAGCGAGAGGATCAAAGGCGAGTTTCTGGCGCCTCAAAACCAAAAGCAGCCAGCTAAGGGAAGGTATCCCCGACAAAAAAAATCCACCAGAGAAGGCAACGGGAAACCACCTGGTCATCTTTTCCCTGAAATCACTATGGCGAGTACATCCAATAAGCAGTTGTCCTGGCTGCGGAATACAAGAGTAGCGCAGGACCGAGATGCTTTCGCTGTAGTGATCGTCAACGTCGGGGGGACCTGACAAGGCACCACAAGATGAAGTGCTTTAAATATAAATTTAATGCCAGATTCTTCTAATTATACCTTCGTTATACCGGATTAAATTTCCTTTTTTATATGCCAACTTGTAAAAACAATTATACCTCGAATTCATTCATTAGACGTACCCGTAGAAATTATAAAATACTCGGTATTATGAAGAGATTTTTAACTGCACGTTGCATTTATACAGAAAATTTCTTCATGGAGTTGATTGTTTGGGATAGTTGCTGATGGTGCATCTTGTGTGGTTTATGCTATGTATACGTTTATATAATGTATATGTTTGTGTATGTTTTATATGTGCATTCATGTGTGTGTGCGTGGATGGCTCGGAGTGTGAATTCGGTATTTTTATTTATTACCAATGATAACCTCCATTGAAAACGCAAATGTTAACAATCATTATTTTCTCACTTGAGTTTCTTATTTTATATCTTTTTGTCACATTTAATGTTTAAATCATTTGCATAATTTATGAAAATTTAAATTGGTCTTTTAATGTTAAAAAATCGTTGTTTTTAATACTTATTTTGTATGACTGTATGTTTTCTGAATAAAATAATAGTAATAAAAAATGACACAACATTTTATCTACGGTTATTGCATGCTACATATTAAGTGTTTCGATGAATCAATGATGACACACTGATCAAGCAAATAACAATTGCACAAAAAGCTTTAATAAAAATTATCTTAAGAGTCCCAATCAGAGCTAGCTCCCTCGGTGTATTTGAAAAATCTTAATGTAAAATCTATAAAACAACTTTATGTAAAAGTTTTGTTACTATACGCGCGTAAACATTATTATCTACCTTCCGTTACAAATACAAGAGTTACTAGATACTCTACCCTGATGCTGCAAAAAAAAAATACAACCTTCGATCAAAGAGGATTGGCCTACTACTCGGTTAAAGTGTACAATCTACTTCCATTATCTATAAGGACAATTAGTAAGTTCTCAAAATATAAAATTGCTATTAAGAAATGGATAGTGGAGGTGGGTTGCTCACGGACCGATGAGTGGATCAAGCCAAATAGGTAAAATGTGTGTACTGTTTATGAAATTTGTTCTATTAGTCTATATATATTGGTTATGTTTTTTTATGATTATTTTAGTTTTTTATTGTTTATTATGTTAATTGGATAATTAACGTTTTTTTTTGTTATTATTATGTTAACTTCGTTAAATTGATTGATTGCCATGCTGAGGAAGGTGTTGACTGCAATTTTAATCCATATTGGTCGGAGTTAGTCAGAGAAATTGTTGTCCGATGTAGAAGGACGTAAGCTGATTTCTTGTTTTACTAATAATGACTTAGGACTTAGGATATAGAGATTTTGGTATTATTTATGTTTTCTCTGGATATTTATTGTTTACTTTTAAGACTGAAAAAGCACACATGATGATAAAACTGTAATGACTTTTTAATATTATTATAAAATACATAATTTACTGCCTTAGAACGGGGAAGCTATCCCTAGTTAGGCAGTTTAGATGAATCAACAGCAAAAATAAAAAATATGTATGTTTACTTTTACTACTTAATTAATTTGTTGTATAAATAGTAACTTCTAAATTGCTGTGATAAATATGTAAAAATAAATAAATAAATAGCTAATCTAAGGCATGTTTCACATTTTGTAAAATGTTTCCCTCGGCACGGGACACCCCAGTGAGGGAACATTATTCTGTATAAAAAAAATAATACAAACAATGTAAAAGTATAAATAAACCAAATTTCAATATAGAATAGGACCTTTGTGGACGAAAAAATTAATACCGTAGATCGTATTCGATTCATGTCATGTTACATATTTATTCTATCTTTTATTTTTGTAAATATTTTCGTTCACGTGACGCAGGATTGATTAGTATTAATTCTCCATCAATATGTAAGTCACGCGTGTTGGGTATTCGGCCATTTCAATGCGAAAAGCGCGATGGACTGACAAAGAAAGTAAAAGGAATTCGTGTTGGTTTAATTTTTAACGCTGTTAATCAATACCGCCATGGCGATAGGGGAGGCGAAGGACACCTGTTCCCTACTAAATATTATTTTATCTTTATTACTATCTGTTATGTCCTGGAGTCAGGAAAGCGACTGCATTCTTCCGATATGAAATGTTAATGAATTAAAATGAGATTCAACAATGTTTGTAGTGAGTCCAAATGCTTGCAGACTGGCTGTTGCACAGTGTGTAAAGTGGCCACTTACATCAGCCAATGACAAGTCATAAGCCCTGTAAATGCCTAGACTCCCATATTTCCTTCTCAAAAATGTTTTTCTTCTCTGTTGCAACAAATTTTAAATGAGATTATTAACTTTTTTGAATAAAAAAATTCTAATGTACCTACTACAGTTTTGTGAGTGAAATAAAAACAGAATCTTAGGCTGGTATTCCAAACGCTTTTATAACGCGGTATAGCGCGTATTTACGTACTAAAAACGTGCTATACCGCACTATAAAAGTGTCCAGAATAGCAGCCCTGGACGAGTGTTTTCGAATTCGACTATTCTTAGATAAAATCCCTAAATGATAAAATCGAATCTGAAATCAAATCCTGAATAATGAAAGTCCTCCCAGGGATGCTATTATAGATCTTATCGCGGGGGTAAAGAAGAAAGTAATTTAGGGATTTTTATTTTTGCCAGCGAATACACTTTGAATGCATAAAACTGCGGAAATGGAAAAAAAACAATTTCACGTATTCATGTTTATATGACGGTTTATAATCAGTGTGGCCATATTTGAAGCAAATTTTAAACGCATGCAAATAATAAAATCCTCAAATCAATCACTCTCTAAAAGGAAAGGAGGGGGGGGGTAGAGAGAGAAAATTCATAAAAAAATCAAAGTTTATTTTAAACTAAAATATTTCATTTTCCCTGGACGTGAGGTATGATTTATTTATTTAACTTTTTGTACATAATGTTATTTGTAAATTGGCGGGCTTATTACCAAATGACAATTTCTTCCAAACAACCAACCAATAAAATAATAGTTTTATTTTAATAATTCAAGTTACAGAACATATTCAATAGAAAATAATGATAAAAAGCTAAAGATTTTAAAAAACATAAATAAACGTGTTTGTTTATAAATTACCATAAATCAAAACTATTACTCGATAGGAAAAAGGAAAAAAGTGGACTGAGGAAAGGAGGAGAGATTAAGGAAGAGAAAGGGGATGTTTCTTTAGACGTGATTAAAACAGAGATAATGTAGTAACATCTTTGATGGTGGATGGGAGATTCCACAGTCGAGCTGCATGGACACTATATGAGTTAGAGAAGAAAGATGAATTGTGTAGTAGGGGTACTAAGAGAGTGCCGTGAGACTTAGAACAAAGAGGTAAACCATGAATTGATAAGCATTGAAATTTTTCACGCAGGTATATAGGAGCCTTAGGACTATGAAGTGCATTGAACAGAAGTGAGAGGGAATAATAGTCTCTCCGCAGTCTAATTTTGAGCCATTTCAGTTGCCAACGATAATCAGAAATGTGGTCATATTTCCTAAGACCAAAAATCTACCTTATGCATGTATTCTGAAGTCGTTAAAGTTTATTGAGTTGCTCAAACCTTAAATCAGTCATGGAAACATCAGCGTAATCTAGAATGGGTAGTAGTTATGCTTGTGTACAAGAGTGCATTTAGTATTAATGGGTAAGAATTTTTGCAACCTTCTAAGTGAGTGTAGAGTGAAAAATATTTTGCGGCTTAATTCATAAGGATGAGCTCGCCAGCAGAGATGTTCATCCATTTGTACTCCTAGATTTTTTACGGATTTCCTGTATTGAATATTGGTACCATTGACATTCTGAGGATTAAGCGAAGATACGTCCAGCTTAATAAGCAATCTTTAACTACCCGCAAACATAATTTGTGTTTTTGATGGGTTTATAAGTAAACTATACTCTTTTATCCGTGTTGACACGCAATTAAGTGTATTAGACATCGATTCTATTGCTTCGCTGGTGTTTTCAGGTCTGCAATGAAGATATAGTTGTAAATCATCTGCATAGAGATGATATTAACAATTGAGACATTCTGCTATCGGATTGATAAACAGGAAATTAGTAATGATGATAAAACTCACCTTGAACAACTTTGGATTTGCATTACACTACATTTCCTGTACCTAAAAAATGCCCTATGCACCATTTAGTGCAGATTATGTCATGATGAATGTAATTAATATCTCGTGGTGTAATGGTCAGCGCGTTTACCTACTATGCAAGAGGTTAAAAAATACATTTTTACACATAAATACAAAGAGGTAACTAACTAGCTTATTAATATTGTTAAAATTTGTAATTCGGTGATTTCTCTTTCGAAATAAATTCAATTATTTATCTCTCCGCTCAGTACGATGCGATAAGACTGAATAATTACTCATAATGCAGGTTATTACGAAATAATATAACGATCGTTTCTAAAAATGACAGAATAATTCATTTGTAGACTAGTTACGTTAAACTACATGTATCTATTGTGTAAATCAGTGTTTTTTAACCTTTTTGAACACCCGACTCGTTAACGAGTAAAATAAAAATTTGCCGAATTCTCGTTTGTCGGTGATTTTGGCGAAGACGTATTTAATTATCTTTCTAATGAGACCATATTTTTATTAATCTAGAAATCATGAGTAAAGTAAAATCTGGTGCAGCGGCTTGACGGCTTGCTTTATGGAATTTAATTCACACGAGATAGACGTCTTCAGAATGAAGAGAAAATAAGAATATCCAGAGTCCTTATTCTGTAATTACTTAGTTTTGTAAATTTATTCGTATGGTATGAGCGGGAACGAAAGCGAAATTCGATTTTGACTGCGTTAGAGTGAGATGGATATATGAGAAACGAACGAACTCGCGAAACGAAATTGTGACAATACGAGCTTAGTCCTTCAGCGCTTAAAATCTTCTTGGGTTATCCCTGATCACTGGACTACGCAGTTTTTATCAGGTCATGATAAATTTAATGACAAATTATTTGTTTTTAATATTGTTGATTCCCGTTTGTGCTGCTGCGTGTATCCTAATCAGTCTTCTGAACAAATCCTGTTGTCTTATCTCTTTCCCCCCTCCCTTTGATTACCGAATGGAGCTTCTCGCTACTATCCGCGGCCCTGTTATAGGTCCTCTTGGATATGCAGATCTGGTGGCTTCCAAAAATAATTTCAAGGCTTTTAAAAAAGTTTTGTAATCATTTCGGCAAATCGATCATCCCAATCAATTTAATCCCAGTCAGTGATTCATTTTTCCTTTTTCTCAATCCAAGGAAGTGCATATTATGTACTTCTGAATTACCTTCTTTTAGCAAAAAGATGCTAAGGCTACCAGATTACAGAGAACTCCTTCGGGCAGCTGTTCTCGTTCGACGACGAGGAACTTTTCCGTGTATGTGGGCACCGCCAAGGAGACTAAAGCTAGGGTTTCCTAGGACAGCAGTGCCCGTATCTTAACGGCCGTAGTGAACGGTGATGCGGTGGGAAGCCGTCGTAACGTCATCTAGAGAGTGGTTTCCTAGGGAAACGGTGTTATCAACACCATTTAACACCGTTTTCCTAGGAAACCACACTCTAGTCATCGTTACGACGGCTGTCCACCGCATCACCGTTCACTACGGCCGTTAAAATACGGGCACCGCTGTCCTAGGAAACCCCAGCTTTACGTATGTCCTCAGATGCGGTGTGCGGTATGCGGTGAGCAAGCAGAATACGGTCTCAGATCTAGCAAGGGAAGCTTTCAAATAAATTATTATTGCTTTTCGCCATATGTGAACCAACGTTCTCTTTGATGGTAGACATAAAAACTAAAAAAAAAAATCACTTCAATTAGAAAATAATCTGGTTGTTTACCTCTTACAAATAAAACCAAGATTCGATAAACAACAGCTTGAAAATAAACAGGCACAGCCACGACTGAAATTATGGTATTTTTATAATATTAGATCTAAAACAGTTTTCAGCTATTCCTTTTCCGTTCAAGCTACTAGACTTTGGAATGAACTACCTCTTCATATAAAAAATGCACCTTCTCTAGTCACCTTCAAGAAACGCCTGAAACATTACTATATATCCTCAGAATCCTAAACTCCCTGTATTTTAATGTTTGTTTTTCATATTATTTTTCTTTCCTTGGTTCTTCTTTCTCTCTCCTTCCATAGTCATTATCTGATTCCACATTTCTCATCCTTTAATATGTATAACATAATCTACTTTTTAAAAGTTAATATGTGCAAGCTATACCTCACAATTAAAACCATCTTTTATTTTTAATAGTTTTGTTTTTTTTATTGTATGTATTTTCGTTTTTTAGTACAAATATTTGGCCAACTCTTCTTTTGTCCAGTTTGTTATTTTGTTGGCTGGAAGAATTTGCTTTTAGCAATACGTCCGCCAAAGTACTTATTCTTTGTACTTAAAGTTTTAAAATAAATAAATAAAACCTTGGTTTACTACTTTGACTTTGTTTGCGACCGCGACCCCCCGTTGAAGACTTTGCGACTCCTATGGAGATTGCTACCCACAGGTTAAAAAACACCGACTAAATAAAACCACGAGGAAGAACATCGAATTTAATATCCTTTTTAACGCGTAGTTGCACAAAAAAGTCTGAAAAAAAACTGAATTACCAATAACTGTGTTACATGAAGGTGAGATGATCAGTCTAACGTACAGGTGCCAGTCCAGGGACTATGAAATATTCTAGTGTAAAAACAACACTTTAAATAAATATTTCATATCGACCATGTCAGGAACTTGGCGAGGCAAAATGATGGCAGGTGGACACTCAGAATAATAAAGTGGAGACCATGGGCAAACAAAAGAAGTAATGGAAGGCCACAAAAAAGATGGTTCGATGACATTGCCTCGATAGCCGGTAAAACATGGACGATGAAAGCGGGTGGAGACGTTTGGAAGAGGCCTTTATCAAGTAGTGGAAAGAATAAGGCTGAAGTAGAAGATGTCGGAAATCGAACCCAAGACCTCTTGCATTGTAGAAAATATGCTTACCATTGCACTAAGAGGAAAAACTTTTGATGATACGTAGGATTTAAGTATCATTTTGTTCAAAGTGCTGCGACTCTGCGCAGAAAAGTTTGGTGAGGGAGGTAAAAAAAGTAAAAAATGCTATTAAAGCAATAAATTAAAAACAATAAAACCCAAAAAATGTTTTTTCGGCCCTAAATTCTCTGTAACTTCATATAAAAATATAAATTAAGAAAAATCAAGATGGGCAACCAATAGGTCCCGGACCTGGCGACTGCAAACTTCCCAGTACTGTGGGTCACCCATCTCATGATGCCACCAAAAAGAGAAACCCCCAGTACTCTTTTGGAGTGAAGAAGGGGCTAGGACTTAAATTGCTTGTCCCAGGTCCGGCATATCAAATCAAGAAAATAACACAACACAAACCAGTTACAGAATCGGCGTGGAGTTTTGGACTAAAAACAGGACTTCGTCCCTTCTCTCTACCGGATCCCGGTGTGTACCAGCCTGAAAAGTGTCCCCTGATGAAGAACAGATTTGTCTTTTATTTCAATAGTAAATGGTATTTTCGCAAATCATTCCTGTTATTGTTTTCCATCATTATGTATTATGCAAACAATGAGTTAATTTTCGCAAACGTATGATTACATAAGCAAATTCTCGGTCATTCTTCAATAGAAAAACGTAAAAACCTCTTGAGTCAGGTCTTAAGCCTATCGATGCGTGAAACAAGCGAATGCCATTTACATGGGTAACTAAAGGTGATGTATGGTCGCGGAACAAGTTCCCTCGTTGCATGACCCATTAACACCAATCACTAAGGTGAATAATACCACTGATACTAAACGTGGTTGTATTCGTCAGACTTCTTTTAAAAAAAAAATTCAAGCCAATCGACAGGCCCTAACAGATTGGCATTAATAAGTATTTATATATATCATAATCTAAACAATCTTAAAATCTATTTAAATTTACAAAAGGTATGATTATGGCATAATCTAGGCGGACATGGTAAGTGTGTCATCGCTAATCAGGAGTGACAACACCGCTTGCTTTTTGAATGCTTACCTTTGCTGTAGGAACTCATCGACAGAACCGTTTAATGAGATTTTTTTCACTGTTCCAAGGATCCTTCGCAAAGGGGAAAAGAATCCGATGTTGGTTTTATGATTTCCCACAGCAAAGACAGCATTGGTACGCAAGTTACGGTGTTGTTCATTAAGGTTAATCTGAGCAAGGATATTCCATGATATCCTCCCATGCATCTGTACAGATTTTTTTTTACATTTTTTTACATGTATTTTTAAATTAATGAATTTATAAAATTAAAATACTAATGTATTTATCCATACGGCGGTTTGATTTTGTAAGAAATGAAGTAATAAGAAAACGGACGCGGCAAACTCCGGTGGCAACTGCTATCGAGCGGAGGCGATACGGTTGGCTGAGCCATATACTGCGTATGCCTCCTGAGAGCCTTAACCACGCTTGCCGACTTTATAAAACACAGTTCTCGACGTCCTGGACGTCCGCTGTTGACTGTTCGTCGGCAGTTTATCTAAGAACTACGGAACGCGAACCTGACCTTAGAGAGCGCACAGGAGCTGGCAGCCGATAGAGATGCATGAAGGCTCTTTGTGGACAACATATGCTCCAACTAGGGAGCGGGCATGGAAATATAATGATTTATTCTCATTAATTTAATTAAGAGAATTAGATTTCTGGAGGCAATCTTGCTATCAGCCATTACATCAGCATAGTGCTGTGGGTGTTTTTTTCAAATTGAGAAATTCCGTTATTGTGATAAACCAGGTTTTTTGGAAGGTGATTATTCCAGCTTTTTGTATGAAAGCGGCCTGGCTGTTTTTAGCAGAATATAGAATTGACCTCACTACACCCGATAACACCAATATCTATTTTTTTATTGGCTGCTTTCTGCGTAACTACGTCCAATTAGCCCTTAGTTCATTCATATTACTTGTAATAATACACTAAAACAGACGGCAAAGAAAACGGATTTCCAGAATATTCGTTTTCCTTGCGTATTCAAGCGTTCGACGTAAAATGTTCCCAGATCCTTGACTCTCAATCTATTAGAAGATCCTTGTGACGCGACCTTTACACTTTATTGTTAACAAACTGTCTCGAATACAAGTACACCAGTAATATGTCATGTCCGCGTTACTTTATGTCCTGCAATTATATTCAATGACTTGTATCGGGTTTATATAGGCTGCGTACTATATGTATTTTCCTACTAACCTATATTTAAAATATAGGTTACCAGTCTTCTTTGAACTGATTTTCACACTCATTCAAATCGTTATAATTTATTCATAAATCATTTTTATTGAGTACTTAAACCTGCCACCGCCTTCCTGCACTAGTTCACCACACTTCTCCGCCCTATTGTCATAAAGTTTATCCATTCTACAGGACTCAAAATGACCATATCGATCGGTCCAGCACCGCTTTCTAAGAAAATTGCCATGGTTGCTCGGATTACAGAGGGGTAATTATTCCTTTTTTGAAATAGAGCAATCTCTTAATCTGTCTTCATTGGAGAAACGTAGAACTGAGATAGACCTTATATGCATTTTCAAAATACGTAATGCTATAAGTGATGTCCCATCTCTGTTGTATTAATTTATTTTTTTCATGTTCCCAACCATGTCACTAGAAGTCAAAATCTACTATTTATTCAATCTTCTAAGAGCAACTTTTGTTTTTATGCCCGAAAGTCCAGAATGTGTAGATTAGTCAATTCGTCACACGACTTGGAATACTTTAGGATAGATCTTCCAGCTTTTCGTAGATATTTTCGCCACTAAAACAGTGTGGAATGAAGATGGATTGGCATTGTGTAGCTTAAAGTCTTATTTGTCTTTCGTTTTTTATGAATATATTGTAAACCTTTATTGTATTGCCTTGTTTGTCTTTGCTACATAGTTTTATGTTCTTTTCGTTCAGTTTCTCGTACATATTTTTCTTCATGTAACTGTTGTAATTGGCTTAGGCCGTATGTATAATAAATAAATTTAAAAGAGATCTTTTAATGATTTATATTCAGTCAGTTATGATTAATATATTATTTCGTCATAATCAACGAAGCATGTGATTTTCTTCAACTTTACATGCGAGCGGTTTAATTTTTTTAGTCATTGTCTCGCAGTTTGATAAGTACAAAAGTATATCCTTTGATACTTTTAAGATCAAGTATAAAAGAAAGTTAATGTAGCATTTTTCGCACATGCGTTTTTGTTCTACAATCACGACGATTTTTGCTGTACACAGTTTCCAGGGCCATACCCCGAAACTTCGGAGTAACATTTTTTATGACGTACTTAACGAAATATTCTAATGAACTTTTTGGAAAATTGCACGTATTTGGCCAACGAAGCGATACGCACCGGACGCTGACTAGTGAGGCGGGAGGGGTTTGTGGAAGGGGTGCTAATCCGAGACATACTGACTGTCCCCTTTTTCAAATTATAATTCTTTTTTTAAAACGAGTAAAGAAATTAATTAAAATAAAAACAATTATTAGATTAACCATGAGGAATATTCCTCTGAAGTTTTGCGGTTGGCGAATGCTTATGATTTACCCAAATATTTCAATTTTGGTGACCATTTTCAACGAGTTGTAAATAACTCACTATTAGAAAATGGAAATTGAGTTGTGGTAGAGTGGGGTGCGATCCTCGGATATTTGATCCATGAGTCCACGACACTAGCCGTGGGATTACAATCCGATTCGGTTATAGCGATTATATGGACAGTTAGTCTTTTTTAATCTGCTACTGCGTTTTGCATGGCAATGTTGTTGCGGCACAACGCGCTAACGCTCAATTTAGAACATAATTTGCACCTATCGTTCTATGAAGCATCATCTCTATTTGATTATGCCTTAGTTAGAATTCTTGTGCAATACCAAATTTTTTATGCAACGTTCGAAATCTTCTAATTTCGTATCTTGAAGTAAGATATATATCACGAGGATGGGTCAAGGGAAGAGTAGAAATGATAGGTAATTGGCCAGGAATAACATCTATAAATGCTGTTTTACACTAAACGCCTAGGACCATCCAAATAACCTTAAAAGTTTAAATTTATTTCAACAGAGAGGGAAAAAGTTTTTGAGAAGGGAATATGGAAGTCTAGGCATTTACAGGTTAAATATGAACAACTCCCTAGGGAGGAAATCCAGCCAGTCTGCAAGCATTTGGACATAATCAAACATTGTTGAACCTTAAAAGTGCCTATTTTCGTCTACCGACTTCCGAAGTACGGAAAACCAATATGATAATTATTTTTGAAAAAAACAATACTTGCTGACACAGGATTTTTTTTTCTTATACCCTTTCTTCTAAAAATCTGAATCGGTTCAGTTTTGGGGAGCAAAAACCGGGACTACGAGATCTCGATTTTGTCGATTTTAGCTAGGCATAATCAGTTCGACGTGCAGGTGTCTTTTTCGCACAGTTTTCGGGATGGCACCTGGGAGAGAGTGACAGAAAAACTATACTCAAATACTTGTTAATCAAACCATTTTTCCAATGCATATCCTCTTAATTTAGTTTTTAATGTCATATTGTACAATTACTTAACTCGACTAACTTTTTTATGTATATTTGATAATATTTTAATCTCCTTACGGCACACAGTGCCGTTTTTTAAAACAAAATAAGTCAATGATGATGATGATAATCAATCATTTAAAATTTGACTTTTCCTATCTAAAATTTGGTTATTAAATTACCTTGAGAAATTTGATACTGTACATCGTATATTATTACGAATAGGTGTTATTTTATACGTAAATAGTAAGATTTTTTTCAACCCCAAACCACAATGCATATATTCGCCCAATCTAGATTTCCCATGCCAATTTAAAGTGATTGATTTGACTTGAAATTGCTAAATGAAACGTGATTGAATTCAGTTACCATCAAAGACACTTTTTTACGTTATATACAATAAATAAATATTTTTAAAAAAAACATACATCGTATTCAAAGAAGTTTAGAAGTATTTTCAGGATTTGCGTCGCGTCGCGGCGTCTAGTAAGCGAAATAATTTTGATGAATCTCTCACATCCATTAAGATTTAAGCGCGTTTACCTAACAAAAATCAACAGATTGAAAAATTTAAGAAATACAAACGCTCAAACATTGGCATGGCATTTGGCACGGTGAATGTCACGTATTATGTAAATGGATCTATGTACCTCCACCCCTTCTTAAAAATGTTTTCCATTTCCGTAAAAAAATCTATTGACCTTTGAAGAAGTCATTTACAGGGCTCGTGCCCTGTCATTAATTGGTTTAAACGATCACTTTCCACGCAGTGTTTGACAATTCAAGAGCATCGTCGGCGTCGGTTGATTTTCTCGCTTAAACCATAAGTTCTGTAAATGCCTTATGCTCTTCTTTAAGAATTTCCCCGTTCTACTGAGATATTTATATATTTACCTACATCTAGGTTAACATTTAAAAACAGTGTTCGAGATAATTTGAGAGAAGGATATTTGGAAGTATAGACATTTACAGGGCTTACGACCTGTCATTGGTTGGTTTTAAATGGCCACTTTACACCCTGTGTAACATTCACTATTTTGCCTGTGTTTGAACATCCGCATTTCTTCCATTTCTCCATCTGCCGATTTAAGTGAACCCGATTCATCTGATTGAATCATTCCACAAATTAGGCGACGCCTAAATTTTTTTTTTCAATTTTTGAACATCGTTTGGACCAGTTGGTTCAATCAACAATATTTAGTCTGTCTAAATGTTTGTAGACAAAAGACTGAATTTCATTTCATTTCACGGAGATGGAAAATATTTAACATCTAGGTAAAAAAAATCATAACCAAAAAATGACAAAAAATAATATCTGTACCTTAAAGGATAAAGCATGGGAGTCCATTTTCTGCCGTTTTGAATTTAAAATGCAGAAATTTTCGCAATAAGCTGTTTATTACGTGAATAAAACACCGAAGTCCATTTTCGTCATGAAAATGCTTTTACAAATTGAAATTAAAATCTGTAGTAAACTTTGTTTGAATGATGCAAACTTCAGTTGTCCCAGATACGCTATTTTAATACGCCCCATTATTATCAAAGTGATAATTATTTTCATTGACAGTTCTTTATAGATTGAAATTATCTTATTCAGATTTAAAACTTGTTTCCTGAACCTTTCGTGATGATTTCATTGACTCCCGCGGTTTATCCTTTATGGTATAGATATTGAATCTATGCTAAATTTTGTAAATCAATAAATGTTATACTCATTACCCAAGGATTCCAGTGCATTTCAATAATACGTAGATTCATTGTGCACAATCGCTGTGTGGTTTAGTAAAATCGCGCACTGCATATAAAGTGACCAATCATTGGTCAATAGTCATACCTATGCAACGGTTGGTAACTTGTCACTCGATTTGTTCCTTGTCACGTGACTCCAGCCTGATTCCCGTGGAGCGGCCTTTATCACAAATTGTAGACGTCTTCTTCCGCGAACGTTGCAAAAATGTTCTTTGTTCTGTACGTAAACACAATTCAAATACTTCGCCAAGACATCGTTTGGAGGCTAAACGTTCATGGTCTATAATATATAGCGGAACGACTTAAGAATAGCTCGAACTCGTAGTTCCAATAACGCTCTCGCGGCCGTAGAAAACACTTTTATCTCATGTATTTTAACACGCGAGATAAAAGCAGATTTCTCGACAAATGTATAAAATTTATTTTGCACGATACGATACAAAAATGGTATAATAATATAATGTCAGAACCGTGGAAACCTTCTAAGAGCTTTGAAATAGAGGTTACTAGCTGCTTTCTTCGGTTAAATTGGTCGCGGATAGTATTATGGGTTGATAAAAGCTCATATCGCACCTTTAGGACGAAAACGACTCAACTAAAAAATCAACTTTTTTGGAAATTGCAAAAGAAGAATGTAAATTGTGACACCTTCGTATTTTTTTGTCGATTGTTTCGTATTTTTTGAAGTAAGCACCAAATTTAAAGATAAAAATTATACAGATGGGTTTCAGCTAAGGATTTATGAAAAAAAGCTTTGGACACTTAAGAACGAACTTTAAAAAAATATTTTTAATAGTATGCTATAAAAGTGTCCTCGGATTATACAAAGAAGACTTGATATACAGAAATAATTAACAAAATGTTCAGACAGTTTTAAATACTACATTTTAATGTTTATATTTTATTTATGTATTCCTATATTATTGATTTTTTATTAGCATCGAATTACTACAAAGTTTTCTGTTCTGTGATTGAATGCAAAACATAATTTGATCTTCTCGCGAATTGAACCGGGACCACGTGCATGTTAATCAAACGTATTCAACTACAAGGTAAATATTTTTATTACGTGTCTTGAAATTGTACTTGACGAGTTGCGAAATTGAACACTAACCCTATTTATCAAAATATCATTGGGATGCGTGCGAACCTTCAAATTGAATGCATTTTTTTTCATAGTTATATTTTCAACTCTATATAAGATGCAAAAAAGTGATTTGGTTAGTTTTTTGCCCCAAACCATTATCAATGCTGAGCAGTACAATAACGGGGCTAGTTTTTACACATCAATGGTTAACCAGATTTTTTTAACACAGCGTGTGGTCAGACGATGGACAGGTAATTTAAAATCGTACGTGAATAGCAGAAATAAATTAAATTTCATATCAAATGTAAAAATGATTTAAATTGATTTGGTTTTGAGACGACGAAAATTTTTTTTTTGTTGCATATATTTTTTTGTTAAAATATTCCAGTTTTACAAGTAGGCCACAAGTTTTTCAATAAACGAATGTCAATATTTTGCTTTGTCAGATTTTATGTACGTATGTATTGAATTCACGGGTTTAAAGGATAATTTTACTTATTACCAAATATTTTTGGGGGTTTCGAGGTCGGAATTTTGCCTATGAAAATATAAAAGTGGCACAGAAAAATATTTAAACGTGGAGCTTAATAAGTATGAGATGAAGAAAAAAACACAACTTTCTCTAATATTATAATTATCAGACTGGAAATAACAGGAAATAAGTAAACTAAGAAGTATGATTTATATTTTTGAAGCCAATTTAATTGCTACGATTTTGAAAATGCCCGCGAAATTTTTCCTAGTCGTTTTTCTCTTTCTGTTTTTGTAATTTAACCAGCTTTTGTTTACTGCGGCTTCGCTCGCGTGGTAAACGGGAGAAATTAATTTTGTCGTTTAGCAATAAGAATTTTTCTGGTATTATGATTTTTTTTTTCGGGAAAAATTAGAAAAATTAAATTATTATTATTAATTAATCGGATGCTGTTCTTCCAGCTATCGCTATTTTAAAAAAAGACCACACGTCTATGGCGACGTAGAACCGTTATCCTTTTTTTAATATTGATTATTTTTTTCCGAGGGAGTGATTTTTTTGGGATTAAAAGTAGCCTGGGACACTCCTCAGCTCTCTGGCCATTCTCCATTATTCTCTGAAAAAAAATCACGTTGATCGGTTGCTGTGCGACGTGAAGGAAACACAAACAAACACACATTCGCATTTATAATATTACATAGTATGAAAGTATGGATTAATGATTTAAAAAAAAAATGTTTTAACTTAAATCCCCGAAGATCTTTGTTTCTTATAATACATGCAATTCCTTTTTTATGTTTTGACCACTTTTAAGTTGGGATTTTACATCAGTGGCCGGATTTCATGGTGACCGTCAGACTAATGAGAGGCTTAACAAAATTTGGTTTCGTATGCAAATGAGAACAGTGGTTGATTTATTCCATGATTTTCACATGATAATTTTATATATTCCGGTTACTGGTAAAAAGAATCTAATTAAAATTAATAAAGGATATAAACCTATTTTATTTATAGAAATTTAAATGCAGTTTCATCAAGAAATATCATCAGCAATCAATACCTTAGCGGCATTTTATATACATATTAAAAATAGCAACAAACGTATATACAGGGTGTTCTTTAAACCCTGTCACATCCTAAACCACGATGATCAGTATGGGCAAGAAGACATATTAGCATATTAAAAAAATATTTTGAACGAAGAAACCTTATTGACACTTTTTGTTTTCTTTAATACTATAAAGTAATGCCTAGTAGGAGAAGACCCGTGCTAAGGTATATTTATAGAGTTTGTCATTATAATCGTATTTAAAATATTAAGGAAGCTCGTGTGAAACTCTAAGTGATCGTGTGAGGAACACCAGAATAGGAAGAGTACAGTATAAGATGGAGTACAACAGCGAAGCAGGGACTGGTACGGTCATGTCCAAAGAATGGACACAACCAGACTTTCTTTTGTTGCATTGCATGATCAGCCTCGTGGGACTCGTCCTCGCGGAAGACCTCACAAAAGAAAAAGGACAGCTGGGAATTCACCTCACAGGAGGAGGAACCATCTAGAGAACACACCTCATAAAACTATAGCAAGGAAGAAGAAGAAGAAGAAGAAGTAGTAGCTCAGCCTAACAAAGCATAGATTGATGTTTCTATCAAGAAGATTTAATATTAGCGTCATTTTTAATATCTTCATAATAACAATCTACATTTTTGTACCGAAATTCTTACAATGTACTCATACAGAATAATACTACGTTTATGTAAACAATTATCTACGCCGTATTTTGAAATGGCAATGCTTTACTTGAGAAATTAACAATGCACGCCTCGCAAATTTGCCCGTGAATATTCAACCTAATTCTATGAAGCTTTTTAGCATACACATTAACTTAAGGCTCGTTCGGGTTGATTAGCCAAGGTAAAAATATTAGCGCGGTCGTTCAACTTTCTCCGATACAATTAGCTGTCGATTTCAAGGCGAAGGCTATTGGCTTTAATATCGTAATAAGTTATCTTATCACTTAAGCTCGTGTCTGGCTGTTGAACGTGTGTCTAATACATTTTGTCTACATAGATATAGATAAACGCTCATCCTTGGAATATTTAGATATCATTGATAAAGTTCATATGTTGCTTTGTCACACATACTCTGAATGCTGATTGTTCATAAATCTGCGACTGTATTTTACGACTTGTTGATATTAGATCAGCCCTGATTATGGGCGCTACGATGGGACATGATCCTTAAATTGATCTAACGAGGTCAAATGACAATGCATAGGTAATATTAATATTGTCAATGAAAATCAAGGCTTTTTTGCGTTATGTGTGAGGTCAACTTTGAGAAAAATCCACTCCCGCCACGTTTACGTTAGTAAAATGATACGCCTAATAAATAGGTAGAATAAATAAACACTAAGCTATCTTACGTGCTATGCAACTAGCGATCCTTACATAAATTTTAAGTGAATTTTACAAGAATCGGCAATTAGTTCTTCAGTAGTAGAACATCTTAAAAATGCAGTTCTAAGAAGACAGGAATTTGATCTTTAGTGTAACTTACCATTTAGGAATGCTAGTTATCATCAAAAACATCTTTAATAAATATATTTAAAAAAACAGATCTCCCGTTATCTCTATTTGAATATCATATAATTGTAATTTTTTAACATGTCTTTATGTTTGTCTAATATTTTTTCTCTGCATATAATTGAGACACAGCCAAAAGAAACATGTCTTATTATTTGTTTATTTATTTTTATTGGTTTATTTTATTTTATTTATTCATAAAAATATACGAGTATATATTACAAAAAAATAATAACATTTCCCTAACTCTATGAAGCAAAGAGCCCTGTGTTGAGTTGGGGTACGACATAATGGAAAGTTGAAGCAAACACATTTTTAACACAAATTAAAAATTATTACATAAACATGTATTTCAATAAACATCTGAACATCACGCTTAATAGTTTATAAACCTATGCAATATCTCGCAGCAGTCTCCTGTAATGGTCTCTTCTCTTAAAAAAAATCCAAACTTACACACTTCTTATTAATTAAAAAATAAAATCAAACTGCGCACAAGCATCTCAATGAACATTTTTTTTCTGTAAGTAAAGCATTTACAAAGCTTATGATCTGTCAGTGACTAGTTTAAACTGTTCTGCTTTGGATTGATCAACCAAAATAAACTATTTTCATCTTAGTTCGAATTTTTAGGTCCGAAAATGTTTCGATGTGTTGCCGCATGCTGGAAAATATTTTAAAATTAAAATCTTTGAAATTTATTGTAAAAAAATATTTGCTAGATATGGGAACGTAGCAAAAATTGCTTGACGTATTTTTAAGTCTATTGATTTGTTATTCAGAAGCCGTTGGTTTGTACTATTATGGGACGTGTTTGATAAATCATTAAAAAATGCACTCATTTATAAAAAAAATGTTTTGTTAACATTATTACTATTATTATTATTAGAACTTAAAAAAAGGGTATGAAAATTGTCGAAACAGCTTATCTGTATCTATCATATTGGGAATAATGTTATAGTTTACCATTTATGTAATTACTAGCATTTTTCCTGGTTATGCTTGGGATTGAGTTGAAATAATTTTTCATTGATAAAAACATATAGTCCTGTTATTTCAATTTAATCTTTTAGAATAGTGGTATTTTTTTTAATTTCTCGTAGCTTTCTCGTAGCCGTTAGGAGATTTTATTTTATATCGAAGAAGTCCAAGAAAAAAATTCTCGTAAACAGCACGGCAGATCTAAATATCGATTCTAACATGTCGCTTCGACATACAGTTGAAAAGTTTGTTTTATACTGAGGAAGACCGGGAAATTTTCGGCTCGAAAATAGCACGGTTGTTCTAGAAATAGCATTTTAAATGTTGATTCTAAATTTTACGTTGCTCAATTCACCTTTAATTCATAGTTCGCTTTATACGGACAAAAGCGCAGAACAATTTGGCTGGAAAATAACACGGTTAATCTTGAAATCGCATTTTAAACGTTGATTTAAAAAATACATACATACATACGTATGACAGGGTTACGAATGATGAAATCAGGCGAGAGTGTAAATCTGAGACAAGTATAATTGATAAGATTAAGAAAGGGTCTCTGAGATGGTTTGGTCACGTAGAACGAATGGACGACGAGAGAATGGTAAAACAAGTATATATGGCAAAAATGAACGGCAACGTTAGACGAGGACGACCAAGGAAGACGTGGCATGATCAGATAAACCAAAATCTTAAGTCTGGTCATGTCAATAGCAGACAGAACCGAAGGGCATGTATGACAAGATGTATGAATGTAGAAGAGGCTAGGATTGTATGCCAGGATAGACGTGTGTGGCGGTCTATTCTCTCTGCCTACCCCTACGGGGAAATGGTGTGATGGTAGTAGTAGATTTAAAAAATTCACGTAACTACGACTTACCGTTAATAAGTTTGATTTTATACTGAATAAGCATGAAATAAATGGCTCAAAAACAGCACGGTTGATCTACAATAGAAATGGTATTTTCAATTTCGATTCTAAATTTCAAGTCGCTTTATATACAGTTGGAAATTTCGTTTTATACCGAGGACCATGAAAGACTATGAAAAGTTTGGCACGGTTTTTCTATAAATGGCATTTAAATGTCGATTCTAAATTTTACGTTGCTACTACTTAACGTTAAAATGTTCACTTTATACTGAGGTGTTTCTGTTAGTGACGGCATGTCTATTTGCAATAAATTCAATAATTATTTTAATTCTGTTTATATATATGTTATACTCGACTTCAAAAAAAAAACTTTTTGAAACACTGTAAAATGAAATATTTGTCAGTGTGTAGTAAGTTTATGTTCCTTTAATTATGTTTATTTTATTATAATATCAAAATTATGAATTGGTAAACTATATTATGAAAACCCCCCTCTTCCACTCTATTTCCTCATCCCTTAACCTTCTTACGAGCTCTTTTTTTTCTCATGTCTTATATAATATATTATTTTTCTCTTTACTGTTTAACATGTTCTCTCATTATATTTGTGAAAAACTTTAACTGGATGTATGTACTATTTTTTATGTTTTTCCTTAATAAATAAAAAACTAAAAAAAATACTGAGAAAGGCAGAGAAAAAAATGACCCGAAAAAAGCACCAAGAATCTAGAATTTATTTTAACTTTGTCTTTTTACTATCAGATTGAAAGCCAGTGTTTACTAAAAATAAAAGTTGTATAATTTATTACGTAGGTATTAAAGCTCAAATATATTTTTTTTCTTTCTACAGATGATTTTAGTCGGCACATATGCGAAAGGGTTAACTCTAAAAAGTAATTCGTTTATTACGTTACCTAGAACTGAGTTAATTTTTTTATTTTTTTTATTTAGTTCATAATGTTAAATATTACCTATTTATTTTACTGTAAGATTAAAAGTGAGCAATGCCTTTAAAAAAACTGCGTTTGCAGTTTGGCGAGAACTTAATTACATAAAATTGTAAATTTGAAAAATTTTCAACAAAAAAATGCTTTATTATAATCAAATTGGCGGCACACAAATCAGAGATAAGTTTTAACCTATTTATGCAAACAAAAATATATTTATTATCTATGACGTTTTTATAGGACACGATAAAGGTAGAATTTCGACCTACTTATACTTTTGGAAGTATTTGTAAAATACCTGAAAATGTATTATAAATAAAAACAAATTCAATCGTTTCTCCATATTATTTACTATCATATATATATTCAATATTTCGAAAATTAATGCCATCGAATAGCCGATATAAATATTATAATAAATTTTAATCAAAACATACTGTTGAAATGAAGTATTTACTACATAAATTTAATTCTTTAATAAACTATTGAAAAAAACGATTTCAATTAAAAGGGTTTGAACAAAAATATGTTAACAATTAATTTTTTTAAATTATTATTGAAGGCGTAATTAAATCTATATTTTAAGAAAAAATACCACAAGTGTGTTTTACAATGTCTGCATTTCTTTCTAAGAACCAACATTTATGTTTTTTCTTTAATAATTTTATTGTGTGATTATTTAAAAATTATTGTGACAAATTTTATTTAAATATTTTGTCTTTTTATGAGTACCAATGTACCTAAGTTAAGTGTAAATTTCAAGAGACGTAATCTGCAGGTTGAAAAGTATTTATGTTTTAGTAAAGAATACTTTAAAGTATCGTTTTCATCAGAAACACCTTAGATAATTATTGTTTTTATGTAATGTTTTTTTACTTATTTTTTTTGTTGGCGTGATTTTTAATAAACGGCGTTTTAAATGGAAAAAGTCGTATGATTTACTTTATTTTTTATCATATCATAATGTACTTAAACAGTATTCAAGCACAACAATAATATAAAACAATATAAGACGTGTTAACCATAAGCGAACAGTTTAGTGTAAAAACGAATATCATTCAATTTTGTACGAATTTGGAGTATTTCAATAAAGGAAAGGACCACGGAAATGGACCTACCTCGATGAGGATGTTATTCAAGATTGGTGCACTGGACGATAAAAGTTCACTATGAATTACGTTACTATTTGTGATTAAAACTTTCACAACGACGCGCGACGATTCCAAAATGATTTATCGATTATGTAAGGTGACGTAATGTCATTTTTTTATTTATATTTTTCCAAATCCTTTGTCCAAATCCAAACCCAAAGATTTCGTATCTTTTGTCTTGATGAAGGATGGGTAAGAAAGGTTATCGACCAGGAATAGGAATATACTTAACAAGAACACTAAATAATAACACATGGCACATCAATGTATACAAATGAACAAAGACAAATATTTGTTTAGTATAAAAAAAAACAACGCAAATAATTGGAAAATCATTAAGGAGTTTCGGACTCAAATCCCTCCTCCCCTGCTCCCATGAAAAATCCAGTCCTGCACACCTCTTTCGAAAATATATTCCGTCCTTGACAGCTAACCACCTCGGACCCAAGATATCGAGAACTTTTTATTTCTTCGTTTAACTTACCAATTATGTCAAAATGTGTATGCAAATAATAAAAACTTTATTTTTTATTTTTATGATTATTGCTTTTTTTAAAAATGGTATGTGTCTTCCAAGACACAATGGGTCTTCGTGCAATTAATTTATTACTACTAGCAAAAAAACAATTTTAGTTTTTTCAGATCAATATTTATAAAAATAAAACAAAGAACACAGGAATGTTTTTTTTTAAGTGATACATTTCGTGGTAGAGTTTAAAGAAATTTCTGGTTTGACCGCTCCCCGCCCTTCTTTTCTGAGAGCTGAATCATTCCTAACCTTTCCCTTACTGTCCTAAAAACACCCGCGCGTTACGGTGCTGTGTAGTCACTACACATTAAAAAAATAAGAGATTTGAAAAATGAAAAATGAATGGCTTTAATTAACCATAGTTTAATTCAAAGATGATAATATTTCAAATCTAACTGCTGAAAACATGAAAAAACTATTAAGTATCGCTATCGACACCCGCGCCAACTTCCCGAGAGCTACTAAGTAGCTAGTACTGGACTACGCGACTGACTCGGCGACGGGCGTAAATTCTTCACTCTTTTCTTCATACGCAAAAATGCGAAACATTGGTATACTGTAAGTGTAATTTATCGCTGATTTCCGATAAAATGCTTTTTTGCGCCTAATAAGTACTTATTACTTAATAATAAATTATTTCAGCCGATACGTAAATGTGTAATGGGGGAATACTGAAAATCAAAACCCAATATTTATTATATTTATAAAGATATTATAGTTATTAGACGCAATGTGTACTAAAGTCCTTAAAATATAGCTGGATTAGAATGACATTTGTCAGAAAAAGTGACGACATAACTTTGTTGTAACGTCTAAGGAGTTATTTATATTGACACACGAAAAATCATTCGTATTTGGCTTGTTAATTTATTTTTTTAATACAATGCTTGACATATAAATCATTATAAATATATTAAATCAGCTTTAAAACTAAAAAAAAAACTAAAATAAACCTAATTATTACCGACGTTCTTACAAGGTTGCATCATTTTGCAAAAACGTTAGAGATGGAACAAATTGATCAATGTAAATTGATCGAATAAAAAAAATAATTCATTGGATGTTGTTCATGAAAAAGTATAAATGTCATATTTTTTGGTGAATAATTGTGTTAAACACACCATAACAGACTTGTTTTTGCGTTTTTATATAAATTTTTGAGAAACTTCGCCGTACTTACCTATAAATGCTCTAATTTTTACCGCATCAAAGAAATTTATGTGTTTTTACAATTTCCCGTAGCAATGAACTTCTTCATTCACTATAAAAATACAATAATAAAGCACATGACCACATAAAATGCCGTATGATTTTAGAAATGTATTTATAACACAAACGAGTTTTAAAAACTATAAATATGATTTTTTTTTGTTTACACCTCTTAGTAATTTTAAGTTTAATTATTGGAGTTTTAAATTAGAAAATGGTATCAATATCACTTTACCTTGAATAACAAAATAGCAACAAATAATTTATATCGAGGCGTTGCCGAATTTTGCAATGATTTTAATCTCACCTTGCAGAGTAAATTAATTAAAAAGTATTATCTTACACTTTGAAGATTATGTGGAAATGATAACTTAGTTTATTTTATCAAATTAGTACAAACACTTCATCCATGGTCATCTATATTGATAGTATGACAAATTAATTTTGCCTGTAATGATCTACATAACAACTTTACGTAATGTTTGTCATTTTAAAATCACATACCGATATTAAAAATTATTTATAAATAATCTACGTAACAAATTGTTTTTTATAAATGTTCGATCATTTGTTCATTTCAAGTTCAAAAATATTGTTAATCATTTCAGCCCGAGTACATACTCAAATATACACACGCTTTAAGATTTATTTACTCACATACCTTCCGAAATCAGACAGGACTATGTTTTAATTACTTGTAACCCCAAGTCTCTATTTTTTTCGCTTATGTTGGCCGTCGGAATCACACAAAAAATTCGGTTTTCAGTTTAAGTTGGATTCTAGCTGATTTGTTTGTTTTAGAGAAAATTCCTGTCATGCTTCCTAATGATATTTCAAGTTTACAATAATATAAGGTGTTAACATAAGTTGTTTCCGGTTTTTGCCCGCTGTGTCAAATGAAAAGAACAAGAAAACACATCGAAAAAAGATTACAACAAATTAGCCAGTAACGCATAGCATCTTCACCGAACACTGCGCAAATATCGCAAGTAGCTTTGGCAGTTTTATTCAATCGATTGAACAGGAACAGAAGGATGTGTTGAAAATTCTCACTTTCGTCTACTAGACATTCCATTTTGATGGCTAATAATCAAATAAAACAATAAATGTAACGTAAAAGAAAACTCAACATCTAGTGGAACAGAAGATTTTCTTTAGAATGACGTATAATCTTTACCATTTTTTTAAACTTTTGGTGCTAATTTTTAAATTTGAACAAAAATTAAAATGGTCTACTTAGCTCATGTTCGCAGTTTGCTCGAGTATGCCTCTTCTGTTTGGTCTCCACAATATGTCACACATAAAGAAAAGTTCGAGAAAATTCAATGGACATTTCTTAGACATCTTAACTGGAGATGCAGGTATACCGATCTCAATTATATGTCTTCCTGCAAAAAACACCACTTACTCACTTTAGAAGATCGCCGTCTACTGTTGGACATGGGGGTGCTTCATGACATACTTAGTGGACGCCTTGATAGTCCGGCTCTTTTGTCGGAGTTATCATTAAATGTCCCCGGCTACCGCACCCGTCACACGTCGAGCTCTCTATTTCATATGCCAGCAGTTTGTAGGAACTATGCCCAGAACTCTCCACTTATACGTTTTGTTAGTGAATATAATTTGAACTTTCCCCTTATTGATCCATTTGATTGTAAAAAATAACATTTAAAATGCGCGTCTTAAAACATACTTTTTTGTCTTATACTTAGTTTCAATAATAAATTCTTATTTTATCTTATTTTATTTTATCTCTAATTCTTAATATTTTAAATATATTCATATTTTTGACACTTGACACTTGTGCAATATTTATACACATGTCCACCCTCATTCCAATATAACACCCACCCTCTCACTCACTTACACTCACACAAACACACTAGTATGTATTGTACGTGTATTTAATGTATTTCTGTGGATATTTGTCATTGGTTTTATTCTCTGTATATTTTATTTGTTGTATTTTTGTTACATGTATTACTGTTGATATCCCCAAAAAAAAAAAAAAAATGGACACAACACATCGTCGCTTCATCCAACAGACCAAAACACAAATATGCACAACATAAGAAAAAACTTGTTAAAAAACCCCCTTCAACAATTTTTTTAAAAATCCACTTAAATTTTATAAATAATGGCTTTCTCAAAACACCTGTACATTAAACTCAATTTCGTTAAAAAGGGTATGTTGGACAAAAACGAACTAAAGTGACGGCATGTTAACAGCCAATAGTGAAGACCATCGCATAGTATTTTTGAGTGCCGTGGATTTTTCATCGCTTTTGCTAACGCGGTAGGGTTGTTGTCCTCTTGTATGAAATATGTATACGTCAGCATTTTTGTACTCTTGTACTTTGTACTTTTTGTAAAAAAAACATAAAATCTTACCACCGTCTTTTTGAAAAAACGATGTCAATATAAATATTTGATCCCGTTATGCGAAAATATCACCTAGAGATTGTACATACTTAAACAATAAAATATTTCCCATAAAGAAAATTCAGTGACGCGGAAAATCTAGAATCGTCTCCTCTCCTAAAGAGCGAACTCATTATAGCCCGGATTTCCAGAGATTACTGTCAGGGAAATATATTACACTAGATCTGGCAACTTTATCAGGGTAATTGATCCTCTTTTCTCATTTATGTACCGTTACGACTACATTTTGCACTATTTTACCCTTAAAAGGTTTTAAGCTGATTAACTGTCTTCCAATTTACATACACGCTGTATCACTTTGGCGAAATTAAAAGTATTTTTTACCAATTCGGATGATTTCGAAAACACCTAAATAATTTGAAAATCTTTCAGGATAAATGGTTACCGCCTCTGTTTTATAATATTATTATCTATGTATGCGTTGAGTTGTTTAACTTATATATTTTAATAATATAATAGCATGAGTGTTATTAAATAATGAAAATAACGCTCTTAAAAAAAAGATCTTTATAATAAACGTATAATTGTTTTTCCCATTTTTAATGACGTCGTTTTCTAAAAGATGTATTATTTTTATCATTTTTAAGGATATTGCTTTACTAATAAATCATATTGTACGCATCATTTTTGAAGATGTAATTTTACTAAAAATTATTTAGTTTTCACAATTTAAAAAAATTATTTTTTTACACAAGCTTAATTTTTAAATACATCGTTTTACTAAAAAACATATTGTTCTTATCATTTTTAAATATGCTGTTGGACTAAAAGTTACATTGTTTTCATATTTTTTTAAAGAAGTTTGTCTATCGGAAAACTCCGTAGAAAAAATAGCTCCCAAATAAATCCGTGTGACCCAGTTATTTTTTGCAATATTTAAAGTACCAAATATTTTTAAAAACAAACAATTATGAATAGATTAAATTTATGGAGAAAAATGCATTTGTTTTAATACTATCCGCTGATAATGATTATCAAAATACACGTACAAATAAAGAAATATATATCACTTAAAGCCTGACAAGATTTAATTAAGATGATACTACAATTTTAAAAATGCTTGTCCAATGGCGGTACTTTTTTTACACCAGTAATGATTATCTTATAATTATATGGATTGTCTAGCGATCTAGCGGTTAGCGTGTTTGTCTTCAATGCACAAGGTTCGATTCGACACGGTTGACATTATTTTTTACACTACAACAAGTTAGACCGAAAGTATTTTTAGGGGTTCCAGAGTAGATGACGTAATTTGAAATAATCTCACTCACTTGAGAGTTTCAGCACTTCTAATACAAATATATTATAAAAAAACTTTCAACATAAACCGAAGAACAATAATAATTCTTGTCCTGTTCACGTTGAAAAAATATCACGAAATTTTGATATTCGTGTTACTTCCCTTAATTCGCAAATTACAAAATAAATTTTGTAATTTGCGAATTACAAAATAAATTTTGATCATGACTTAATTTAATAAAGATACAGGAGTTGAAAGTCTTTTTGTCTCTTGAGGATGAGAAGCGTAATTTTAGATGAATACGCTCAAAACTCGACAGGAGTGCTTAGTTTATTAGTTCTATACTGTTTAGCATAATACTGATAGAATACACTAGGATATAATTCATTAGTTAAGTAAACCTCGATAAAGAATGTTACACAGTTACACAGTAAACACAGTTGTTGAAATTCCATTTGTCGATGCGTTTTGAAGCTGCAAGACTTTTTGTGATGTTATCTATCATATTATGTAAATTTTATCAACTATCAAACATCTCAATTTAGTAAATGGGGTCTAGAATTTCAACCGTCCATGCGCTCATTAGCTGCGGGACTTGTTGTTATCTAACTTCTAATTTTATAAATTTGCTTTTTATTTCGATTTTAAAATATCACTTAAACTCTTAACTTCATTGTCAAATAAAAATGTAAATAGGGGCTAGATTTCTTACTGTCCATGCGCTCTGTAGCTGCAAGACGTGCTGTTATCTAGCTCATATATATCATAATTGTAATATATCATAATTTGAGACGAGGAACTAGAATCCCAACCGTCCATGCGCTCTGTAGCTGCAAGACGGGTTGGGATATTTATTTTACAGCGCCCTTGAGGTGATTTTCACAAAAATGGCCCTATATAAATTATCCAAACATTATAAAAAAGTTTGTATAGCTTTGAAACCGGTCGGTAGAAAAAATAAAAAATAGGTGGTAAAAAACAAAGTTGTTTTATTAAAAAAATATTTAGGATTCTGAAGCCGTTTCGACCATCAAATATGTAAAAAATATTATTTCGTTCTGCCGAGATGAGGGTTAATCAATAATCAAACAACCTTTCAATATAGTAATATATAAAATATCCAATTGTAATGGTCACCCTACGCCTAGTAAATTCTTAATCTACCTTAAACCTCTCCCCCTTTTTAAAAAAAACTATTGTTCCCGCAAGTTGAAATATTTTTTAATGTAATCAGTGCGTATTGGTGTTAGCTTCTTAAAGCATGTGTCCATCAACACGTTTCTGCAACTACTATAGTAGAGGTGCATTTTACGGTAATTAGTGTCCTGACGGAGAGTCAGTTAGTGGTTATATACATATAAACTAACATTTATTGAATTGTTCGACCGCAAATATAGCTTTTCTTATTAATTTGATTCGACTGGAGCCAAATCGGGTCCAGCGTGTTGCGGAAAGACGAAAGTTATCTCAGTTAAATAATAAGTTAGCGAGAATAATGTATATCGATCTGTCTTTCGGAAAGTTTAGGATAGCCTTGCTTATCTATAGGATGTATGTTTTTCCTAGTATTTCCTATTTCGTTTCGCCAAACAGTCGCCGTAGGGTGGCAATAGAAAGTCTTTAGATTTTACATTTATATTTTATTTTCGAGATACCGTTAAAAATGTTGTATTGACAAATTATTGTCGGGCAATTTTCTTTAGGAATCAATTTACTAACGAAGTATAATAACATTAAATACATTCATAAACACAAACAAAATAAAACATGTTTAGTTATTATAGAAATATGTTTGTAATTCAAATAATATATATATATATATATAGTTAGTCAGAAAAAAATATTAAGATATGTGTAGTGTTTTGAAACAGTGCAATCACTAGATAAATTAAAAAGGGACTAACCACTAAATAAATAAAAATAACATACGTAGCTAAATAAATCCACCCTAACTTTACCGTGTAATGTGGATTTGTACGACCGCGTGACTGCGGCCGGGGTGAATTATGCCTTTAGCGATTCTTATATTATTGTTTTAAAATAAATCAAATTTAATAGATAACTATCTAATTTATTAATAAATCTTTCTAGTCAAGTACCTTTGGATTGAATTTTTAGACACATATTAAATTTTTTATCTAAAATACTATGCTTTTTATTATATTTCGTTTTGTAATTTACAGAACATGAGTGAGGAAGTTCAGTGGTTTTTAAAATATATATATATTTGTTTATTTATTTACTTATAATATTTATTTATTTTATTGGGTAAACAAACAGCGTGTACAGAAATATTGACAATATTGGGTTCGGAAAATCAATAAATATATTTTTTTGATTTCTTCACCAAGAAAAAACATTGTTCAAATGCAACAAAGAACAATGTATTTGTTTATTTCAAACAATACTTATTTGTCAACACACGTGCAGATTTTAATAAATAATCCTAATAATGTGACACCTTTCTTCAAAACACTTGTTTTACACGAGTCTGTGAACTCAAGCGATAAACTAGAAATTAATGTTGAGAATAATTTATTGAGCATACTGTAAATCATATCGAATATTGTTTAAAAATCGACTACTCGAAAAAGAGTAGTTTTTCAAAACTGCCCAAGTCAAAAATATCGTTGAGAGAAAAACAGTTATTTGTGTTTTATCCGTTTTTATCAGATCAAATTTTTTGTGACATGTAAACGTTATTTTCGACTAACGTCAAATCACTTAAATACTATTTCACTCTCATTCCCTCTCCGCACCTAATGGCGCCTAGGGCACTGCATTGGTACACCAATCGCAGCGTATCTTAATCATTTTTTTTTTTACATGAAGGTAAGATCATAAGATCAGTCTTACGCTTCAGGTACCAGTCCAGGGATTATGAAATATTCTAGTGTAAAAACACCCTTTAAATAAATGTTTCGTATTAACCATATCGGGCATCTAACCCGAGACCTCTTGCATGGTAGGCAAACGCGCTGACCATTACACCACGAGGCCAACAAAACTAAAATACACTTTGGTAATTTGTCATCATTTTTATTAAATATGTGAAATTTCAAAACCTTATGGTCTCGTTTATAGTGATAGTTAATAAACAAGTTTTCTTGCTGTGATTACAATAAATAATTGCATTCTTACTTTAAAATTCATAAATTTTGACTAAGCCCTCTTTGAAAAATTACTCCTCAATTTATACATCACAAAATGAATAAATATTATTATAATACAGTAAAACTCTATTTATCCGAATCGATTAGTGCCAGACGTTATCAGGATATACATAAATCCAGATAATCGGATTAACCATTAAATTAAGGCAGCGTTTTGAAAGAAAACGCAATATTGACTCTAAGATCACTTTTCTATTTCTTTTGAAATAATACAGCAAATTGGAATCACATTAAAAACTTACTTTAACATGTTTGGCAATGTTTTAAAAGACATTTCATATTTTATAGAAATATCTCTTTATTTTTTATTTCCTGATAACGATCCGGATATTTGGCGATCGGATAAACGAACTTCTACTTTATTATCATCTTCATAAAAATGGAGATATAAGAAAGATATATATTTTTAAATAAAAGCCTTAAAAACGGCACTTACGCTGAGTTGTGGACCCTTTTATATCGAAATTGCTTATCATCAACTGCACTCACCTGTAATAAAAGAAAAAATATTGTTTATATAGCTGAATTTAAAAAAAATAGAGCATTGTTGGTTTTCCTAGAGCACATATCTTAAACCCGTAAGACTTTGCGCTCAGAAACATCTCTTCTTTATCGTAACGAGAGTGATCAATATTTTGGACAAGGACAAAAACCATTTTCAAAAGAGGAGTTAAGGACTGGATTTTCCTTTGTGGGAGGGATTTGAGTGGGAAACTCCTTGATGATTTTCGGAATGTTTCAAATTACTGTTTACCATATTGATGTGCCATATATTTTAAAAATTTTATTGTTATGTTTCTGATCCTATATGATATTTGTGATGATATACTTATGTGTCTATGTCAACTAATTGCTCTTCCCAACTCAACACAGGACTTTTAGTCCCATGGAGTTGGGACCTATGTCTCAAATAATGTGTAATAAACAACCTACATGTAAATAAATAAAATTTCAAAAATAATTTGATGCATAGTTCAATTATTAAATACCCAATAAATCATGAAGATAACATTTAACACATTTTTGACAATCTTATTCCTACATAAAGTGCATCCCCGTTGGTAAAAAGAGCAGAGTTTGACACTTGCAAAAATAATTTAAAAATCAATTTCTTTTAAGTTTTAAAATTAAATCATAAACAAGTACCTATGTACCTACTTAACTACTTACCAATAAAAAGTTATACCATCTTTTTTTACGTTTATATGTGTATCATAATAAAGTAAAGTTTTGTAAGCATACCAAAAAAAAATTAATCTGAAGAGGAAACGCGGTCCGATTTACTTCATACAAACGTATTCTCGCATTTTCTCCCTGGATTACGGCACAAGTACAGTGTTTTTTTACACACTATAGATATTTATCATTTCGTGTCCCTATTGATTTGTTTTTTTTTATATAAATTATCTCTAATATTTTTTTTGTAAAATTGAAGTATATAATAATTCATAAGGCACACTTTAATGAGTGGTGGAGCGAGGTACGAGGTTCGAATCCTACACGACCACAACTTGATTACTAATTGAATTTTTTTTTTACAAAAAATACATAACTGAAACAAGAATCTTTTCTTATTAAATGCTCAAAATATTATGTATTAAAAATTAATGAAACATCAGGATTGTTTGTTTTGAACACAATATTGTAAAACATGTCATAACAATCCAACGACAGGTCCTAAGCCGCGTAAATGCCTTGAGATCAATGTTGCTTCTCTAAATTGTTCTCAATCGCTGTTGTCATATATTTAAATGTTTGCCAAAAACTTACTTTAATAATACAATGATTTTCCCAAATCCACTATGAATATAATATGAATGTCTTAAATTACTTGTAAATTGTAACTATCACAGTTAAATAAAGTTTTTTCCATTGAAAATCCACTAAAAATGATTGAAGCACCGTTTAAAACATAAACATATGAACAAAAATCGTGATTACATTTATGTATGTAGACACTTCTAGTATAACAATTATGTTATTGTTTTTGTAATAATTCGAGTATACATGCTCTCGTTTTATTAATAAACTTGCATTAGATCCTAAGTACGGATCTTAACTGATGAAAATTTAAGCCACGTTGATGCAGGCTGGGTTAACCCGATAACGCATTAATTGAATTATAAATAAAAAAAAATTAAAATATTTTCGAAAAATTCGTATTAAAAGCTTCTTTACGTAGTGCATTTCTTATCAAAATAAATATATTTTTTAAACGTAAAATTAATCATATGAAGGGTATAAGATATAAAGGATAAATGTCAAAAAAACAAATTTTGAGATATAACGTTATCATGTTTTCAAACCTCTTAGACATTTAAATAAACTAATAAATAATATACGTGTTATGTGTTGTAATTCACTGCTGTAATTAAACAATGTAATAAAAATAGTCCCTAGACTAGTACCTAAAGCGTAAGACTGATTATCTTGCCTTCATGTAACTTCAGGGTAAAAATAGCGTGCGGTTTACACGGCATTTATTAATTATTTCATAGTCAGCACTTTTTACATTTAACTGTAAGTTTTTTCATGCACAATATTTTTGTTAAAAATAAATAGAACAGGAAATAAATAAAGTAAAATTGACAAAAAATACTCGTAAAACAACGACACACGTAATTTTTTTAAACTTAACATGAAAGCCGTTCCAAATATTTTTTGGACAGCCACAACTCGATAAGTATAAAAGTATATTCTCTGATACTTGGGTTAGTTCAGTATTTTTTTTTTTAAACGTGGAATACAAAGCCTTAATAAGTAATTTTTTAAAGATCAAATAATATGAAAGAAAGCAAATATCGTATTTTTCGCAAATCCGTCGTTGTTCTGCGATCACGACGAAATATACAGTGGAGGATTGGCATAGCTTAGCTTATTTATTACCTTAGTGGTCACTTAAACCAGCCAATGACAGGTCATAAGCCGCCCTGTAAATGCCTAGACTTCCACATTTCTTTCCCTAAAATGTTCTCCATCCCTGTTGTAATTTGTTTGAAAATATGTTTGTTTATCAATTTAAGTGTGTGTGTATGGGGTTGGATTTAAATGTATGCATATTTGATTTGATGTAATAAATAAGAAATTACAGTTTAAAAATAATTTATAGAGAAATAGATTTTTTGTTTGAGAACTCATTTAATTTTAGTAGGTCGCTAAAATTAAAAATAAAGCATTGATATGCTGTGATCAGTTAATTTTTTTTAAATGTCTGATTAAAATTTTTAAATCTATTAAAATAAATGTATCTAAATATAACGTAGTGTTTAAGGGTTATGCTGTATGAGTTTGTATATTATTAACGCAAAACCAGGTGAACAAATAATACCTACGTAAGAATTAACAATCTGATTTATTCAGACGTGAGAGGATTAAATATTTGCTCTATTAGTCGTCTATGCGATTTCTATACAAATTTGTTTTGACTACTAAAACAAAATATACTAACTACGCAAATCGTACGTACCTTAATACAAGTAAACTAAAAATAACTCCAGACAGGTATAAAAACAATGCGTACTTTCGACATTAAAATACACTTTTCATTCAGTAATTTTATTTCAGTATTTATATTATTTTAGTAGATAATAATAATAATTCAAATCATGGTTTATTAACAAAAATAATAATTATTTTATTTACTACATACGCACTTAGGTAATAGATTTCTCTGGATCATGTCTAGTCTGCCTTACTAGGTACAGCCTGTTTTAAGGCAGACATTTTTATGCAAAATAAACAATAACGTTACTACCTACTTGTTAATTTATTACACAGTTATACAATATGATTTTACGACATTTATTATTTAAGAATGTTTTTGAGTAAATTTTCCGATTTTTCTCGACTTCCCAGTAACCATTTTTTTACAAATTTGTTTAATTGAATCCGGGTCATGGTTTTGTAATGTTTGGGTAACATATTAAATATTTTAGGGCTCAGAAACCTGAAATTTCTTTGCCCGAATTCAGAGTTTGTGGTAGACCCCATGACCCATCCTCTAGTTTGACTTCTGGTTGTGAGGGAGTGTTCCTTTGGGGATTTGGCAGAATAATTTGCTTTCACAAACATTATTATTCTAAAAATATATTATTGCCTTATATCTAAGATCTCAAATTCCTCAAATAACTTGACGCTGGGATACCCGAAGGGTGTTTTAAAAATTATTTGAAAATAATATGTATTCTTTCTTTCCATTGTGTTCTATTCTTTGTTGTTATCATATAATTTTTTTGTTTCTATTTTGTGTAATAAACGTGGATACTTTTGTAATACATAAATAATAGATAAATCTTTGATAAAGAAAAATGAATCCCCAATGAAAAAAAAACGCTTTTATCATTATTTTCCTATCTGCCCCTAATGGTGCATAAGGCACTGCATTGTTACCTTAAAGCAGCGTATGTCGATCATTTGTTGCATGAATGCACGATGATCAGTCCAGGAACAATGAGATATGGCAGAATAAAACGACGTTATAAATAATATTACATATCGACCTTGCCAGGAATCGAAAGCGAATGCGCTAACAACTACGCTACGTGGCAGACTCATCTCCACTCAATTTTATTTTTCAGACTTTTTACCTGAGAATAGCCAGCAAGTTAAAAACAATCGCAGGACTATATTACTCCTCTGCTTGGCTACGTAGCCTGTAGGTAAGTGCCTACACTTCTACATTGATTTATTTTTAATTATGCAATTTTTTTTCATGAATGTTTCTTCCCAAATCATGATGTTTTTTTACTGCCTTATATAAAATAGAATTTTGTAACTTCGCTTTTTTTAAATGAGATTCTGGTTTTTACCTTTTCTCTGGCATTATTTATCTATTTATTTCAACGGCTTACGCCTTAAACAAACTAAAATTGTAATTAAAAACAATATGGTTATTTACAAGCTGGCTTGTAATGTAAAAAAAAAATCCAAAGTTCTGTGTTTTTTTTTACGAATTGATAATTTTAAACACGAAAGTATAACATATACAGGGTGTTCTTTAAACCCTGTTACATCCTAAACTACGATGATCAGTATGGGCAAGAAGACATAATAGCATATTTTTAAAAATATTTAGAACAAAGAAAATTTAAAAAAATAAAATATTTAAAAAAATAAATGGTTGCTAACTTCTGCAGGGGACAAGTGAGGGGAGCGCGGCGCAGTTACCCCTTCCCCTTCTCGTTTCACTCCAGCAGAAGTAAGCAACTATTTGCTTTTTTTTGTATTTTATTTTTTTAAATTTTATTCTTTCTAAAAAATATATTTTAATGCGCCAATATATCTTCTTGCTCATACTTATCATCGTGGTTTCGGATGTGATAGGGTTTAAGGAACACCCTGTATATCACTGTATTGTAAAATATTCTTGGCCTACATGTAAGTAGTTTTAATTCAGTTAACATCGACTTTACGGTGGCCTCCGTGGTGTAGTGGTCAAGACGCTTGACTCACGCACAGAAGGTTCCGGGTTCGATTTCCGGTGAGAACACAAAAATTAAAATGTGATTTTTCTCAAGCCTGGGTGCTCTGTGATGTAATTCACCACTGTAATTAGGCCTCCTGGCCTGTTGTGGTGCAAAAAAAAATGTAAAAAAAAAATGTTAACCCATATGTATCTGTTTTTTTTTCAAAATAATTCTAAAAACTCTGTTAAGTAATAAATATGGTTGGTTTGTTTTAATTTTCCTAGTTTGATAAAAAGAATACGCTACTAATGATAGTTAGGGCCTTACTCATCAACTTGCTATAAAGTTACGCCTAATCATCGTGGTAGAAAACGGCTGGGAATAATAGTAGTAGAATAAGGATGGGAATACACTATGATTAGGCGTAACTTTATAACACATTTATAAGTAAGGCCCTTGGTGTGTGGTTCGATAATTGTGTTGTAAATAATTTGGCAACAAGTCTCCTAATTCTTCCCAAAATTGACAATTTAAATTCAATTCAATTGTAAGACGTCACTCCCCATTATGTACACAAGAATTGTTTATTTCTTTTACGTAATGAGAAACGTTAATGCAAATATATGTATTTGATTATTGTAAAAAATTGTATTTAGTTGTAATATTGTATTTTAATTTGTTTATTAATAAATTTAAAAAATAAAAAATTCCACCTTAATATTTCATTTCACTAACTTCATTCAGTTTTTCATTATATATTACAACGAGGAAGTTCAAAGGAAGAAAAAAATGCTTATAAACTATCAAACTAAGAAAAAAAATGGTTTTATGTAACGTATTCTCATCGCAATAATTTTTTAAATTTCGTAATTTTGTCATTAATTCGCCCGCGACGTAACTAATACTCTTCGGTGAGTTGTCGTGACTGGCGAGTTGGCTACCAGGAAACCGGAAGTCTATCCAGCGCTGTAGTTGATTGGTTGATTAGCAAGAACTTGTGACGTAGTTCATTAGTATTTTTTAAAATTCATTTTCGAAAAACTTCACCATACAATTAAATGCTCTAATTTTTACCGCGTGTTACATTTATTGTATCCAATTTTTCGTAGCATGTTACTTTTTTTACCTATATTTAAGTTTTTTGTTTTGTTTATAATTAAATCTTCATTTTATTATATTACAAGAAGAAAAAAAAAATATTATTTTTTTATCAGATTTATAAAGACGTAAATGATGATAAGCCATTTTCAAAATATTATTAAAAGACGCATCTACCTGTTTTTGAAATATTCAATTTAACTCCATCAGTCCGGGTGTTCATTAAAATACATACGAAATTTAACATTTATTTATACACGTAACTACCGAAATTAAAACGAGAGGAATCCATTTTTTTATTAATCTTATCCATGTTGTTCATTGGTTAGGAGTTGATCAAAAATCAATTCTTCAATTTGGTCACCTCGCTATGCTACCCAGTGTAACGAAATTGAAAAAATCCAACATAAATTTCTCCGGTACATCAATTTTAAACTGCATTTATCGCGAAAAAATATAAACTATTGTCTTCTTTTGCATACATGGAATTAACATAAAATTAGTGTAAGAAGAATAATATATGATCTGATTTTTATGTATGAAGTTGTAAATAATATTTTTGATGTTCCTGATTCGGTCAAATGTCTCTATTTTAATGTGCCTGATAGGCCAACGAAGCAACATATTTTTTAAGATATGTTTATGTAATAAATATAGGTGGAGTTTGACCTTAATTCTCTGATCCCGAGAATCCACAGATAACCAAAAAAATATATGTATTTGCTGTAACTTTATCAAACTTCAAGAACCAATAAGTTTTGGTTTGAAGATTGAATTTTTTTGAATAATAATTGAGTTTCTGGTATTTTTATTTGTTTTTCAAATAAAAATTTATATTTTTTTCATTTTAAATTGTATTTTTATATTTGCAAATTGTTTATAATCTCAGTTTATGTAAAAGCCTTTCGCGCGTAAATAAATAAATAAAAAAGTACTTCTCTATTATTTTTGTGTATTTTTCTAGTCGACATCGGACGATAATATCGTTTTTTAATTTAACAGCTTGTTTGTTTGTTTTGGAGCAAACTCCTGTCATCCCACTAAATTATGTTTGTAGCATTTTTTTTGTTGTTTTTTTTGCACCACAACAGGCCAGGAGGCCTAATTACAGAGGCGAATTACAGCACAGAATACCCAGGCTTGAGAAAATCACATTAAATTTTTGTGTTCTCACCGGAAATCAAACCCAAAACCTTCCGTGCGTGAGTCAAGCGTCTTCACCGCTACACCACGGAAGCTGCCATGTTTCGCTAAAGTTTAACTCATTACGTGTTCTGTGCTGTAATTCGCCTCTGTTATTAGGCCTCCCGGCCTGTTGTTGCCAAAATAAATAATAGCGCGTGTTTTATACATTTTGTCCATTTATTATCAGTTTGAGACCCAGAGTTCATTAAAAACTAAACCATTTCACAAGTAAAAATTCAAATACCAATATCTTTTTACTACATTTGGATAACATAATATTTTTGTATCCACGGGAATCAATTCTGGTCTAGAGAGGTTAAATAAAGAAAGATATGGGCCTATCTTGAACTAAAAAAAAACTTTTTCCGCCTGCTGAGTATATATTTCTACAGCGCAATTTTCATTGTTACAAAACAAAGGACTTTTGTTCGGGGTTGTCTCAACGAAAATACGAAATGTTTATATTTTTGTGGGCTTCGGCTCTTCAGCCTCAACAATTTTCTCAAAGCGAATAAAAGAGAATAAAGATCTTGAATTTGTTTGATCTTTGAAACCTTGCAAAAAGATTACCGGATGTTTTTACTTTTATCAAATACGTTTGTGGAGAATATCTACGGACCGAATGTAAAGTATAAACTGTGCAAAAGTCGTGTTTTTAAAACGCCATTTAGCGGATTATCATCACATGTATTTTTAAAAATATTTTCTATTCTATTTTTTTAATGTATTAATAGGTTTAAAACATTGCAAAAACACATGTACTGTGTACCACTTCGTGCCTTGATCCCCAAAATCCCCTGACTCTGTCAAACCAAGTCATCGAAAGAGTCGAGAGTTTCAACTACCCAGGAGTATATGTTATCAAAAATGTCAGGTTTCAAAAAGAACTGGGAGTGCGGCTACGAATAGCAGGCGCCACATTAAATAAAAGATAAAGGCTGTCTAGAGATCGGATATTTATCAGTGAAAACCAAATGCATCTCATATAACGCCTGCATAACACCTATTCTCCTCTATGGATGCGAATTGTGGTACATATGTGGATAAAATATTTTATAATATAAACAGCAACGCGAGTAATTTTAAAATAGTGCAAGTCCTAATAATGAAGTAAAATTGAAACCGGTAGACGAATTACTCAAAAGTGGTTTATACAATAGGCGCGTAGGTTTTCATGGTCACTGTTATCAATATGTAGCTTTTTTGGGTGATTTGTGTATGTTGGATTCGTTTCGATGTTTCGGTTGCTTTTGTAGGAACCATCTTCAGGGTTAACATTTTTTTACGTGGAATAAAATATGTGTTTACGTAGTAGTAATTTGTACCGTGTCGCAGTCGGCAGCAAACACATTCCGTGTCATTTTTGTACTGCGTAGTGCCGTTTATAAACTGTGCAGCTTATAAATTGAGCTGCTAAGGATATGATAAAGTGTGCATTAGACAAACAGGGCGCACAGCAGAGAAAACAATAAATTGATGTATATAAAAATCGAAAGAAATTTTTTGAACTCATTATTATTATTGTTTTATGTTTTTTCTTTATACATCCTATGTTTTTATTTTTCTTTTCATGTACTTGTATTAAAACTATATAAACTCTTTTAAATAAACAACTAAAACAGTGTAATTCTCTCTCCAAGCACAAGAGTTAGTCTCTTTTTTTGGAGAGTTACAGTGATAACATTCACTAGATGTGTGAAAGTAGATATGTTTAGAATTTTACAAAAACATGTACTTTTTATGAAATTTATGAATAAAAAAAAAATTAAAAATCAAATTAATTTCAAAATCGAAAAAAAAAAAAAAAGAACGTATAAACTAGGCCACCCTGAAAAATCTGCAATAGCGGAACACTATAGACACAGAACATCTTTTCGTCTTCGATCCAAAGATTTTTTATAAACCTAGAAATTTCAGTGCACTAATAATAAAAGAGACAATTAAAATACCCAAACACCCAAATAACATAAACGACATGCTGAAATTTAACTCAACACATTTCCCGTTACTACGCACTACAAAAATGACACGGAATGTGCCTTCTGCCGACTGCGACAAGGTACAAATTACTAGTCGGAAAATACTTTTTTTTTCTACAAAACACAGTTTACCCTGAAGATGACACATGCAATGGTAGTCGAAACGAATCAAGAAAACGCGGAATCACCCAAAAAGATAAAAAGATAAAAAGTTATAAATAAATATGTGTAAGATAAATCTCTGTTAAGATATATATTAAGTTATTTCCCTCGTCTTTGAGATATCAATCTCTAAAATAAATTGATGTTATGTTTCTTAATGCACTAGAGATTTTCCTATAATTTAAATCAAGTCTTAATGAAATTGTCTTCGCGATCGATCTCTCGTTAAGTTCGCGTCATCCAATCTCCGTCCCTTGGGAGATGAAGCTTTTAATTAGCTTGTCTTGTACATATTACCAACTTGGCATATCTATACTCGAAACGTAATGTTGATGGCTGAGAATCCAGCAGTCGGAGCATGTTTGCAATACATTCCGTATACCGATTATCTAAGTCGCTTCGTGATGCGTCAGTTTCCTCTCCCGGTCTGCCACCAGTGGCGAGCGGTGATTTATTTTATAGTTAATCTACAAAAATTGTTCATATACTTGTATTTACATATAAGTACATAATATTGGATCGATCGGGTTGTGGTCCTGTGGCTAGTGTCTCGGACTCACGGACCAAAGGTCTGTGGTTCGAATCCCACTCTACCCCAACTTGATTCCATTTTCTAATAGTGAGTTATTTACAACTCGTTAAAAGTGGTCCTCAAAATTAAATATTTTGTTAAATCATAAGAACGCAAATATTTCTTTTTATTAAAAAAAATAAATAATATATTTATAAGTAATATGATTATAAATGTTTTTTTTTCTGTGGTTTTGCGAAAATCAACTCAAACAACAATTATTATTAACAATATTTTGAGTTTGTCCAAATTTTTGTAGACAAGGACTGGATTCAACTCCCTGGGGAGCTGTTTATATTAACATATTAATTTGAACGAACTCAAAATATTGTTGATAAATCCACCTGGTCCATAAAGAAATATAGAAATTGAAAAAATGACATTTTCAGGCGTTGCCTAGTATGTAGGTGCAATAATTCAATTAGATGAATCTCACCCGCATAAATAAAGGTTTCAGCTCTTTAACTTCACAAACATCAACAGATGAAAGAATTGAAGGAACATAGATGTTCAAATATGGGCAGAATGGTGAATGTTACAGTGTGTAAAGTGGCCACTTAAATCAGCCATTGACAGGTCATAAGCCCTGTAGATGCCTAGATTTCTATATTACCTTAAATGAAATGTTCTTCATCTCTGTTGTAATATGATAATTATTATTAACTTCGCGATATTCGTAGTATTATTCTACACACTTTAATTCAATTATTGTACAAAAGTTTATTGAAAAATACACACAATGACATTCAGCAGATATTTCCCTTATGATTGAAATGTCGACACTGAGCACTGGCCGATTCCTTTTAAAATGAATAATGCCAAAAACGGACACTTCGAACGCGACATGTCCGTTTGATACATAATATGTCAACGGTATCCTATCAAAGAAAAATAGTCCTACGGAAATAATGTTCGAAACACTAGTTTCCAAACAGAGAATTTTCAATTACAAATTTGTTTTAGTATTAAAAAACCTGACTAGTGTTACAATTAAATATGCAAAATACAGTGTAAATTTTTGTATGGATGAATAAGCTGAGGTAATCGGCTAGTTTCATCGTTCACTGAGAACGGGCTGGGCGCTGGGCGCACTTCATAGATATTTTTTTGTAGGAAGATAAAAACGGTGGTGGTGATTTTTAATAAATAAAAATTATTTTATTTATTTTCCCATAAACATAGCTACTATTAAACATTATTATCGAAATCCGAATACAATGGTAATCTGTGAATAATCGCTTATTTGGACGATTCGCCCCTTCCGGCCACTTACACTGCACGAAGCCGGTTGTTTCTCAAAATGCCACTGTATTTAACAACAAAAAAAAATATATTTCAGTAAAGAATAGTGCGCTTAACTCGATAATAGTTTTAGCCATCAAATTCATGAATATGCCGTATATATTCCATATTTTATTTAAATTAAACGCCTGTTTGATGTATTCGCAGTAAATAATGGTACTAATATAAATAATATTTCTTAATGCTTAATACTTTAATTTATTTCAATTTTACAAATCAATATAATTATTTTTTCAGTAGAGGATAAAAATATGGTTTTTACAATGTAATATGTCATATTATGTAATGAGTTATTTGCTCATTTGACCATCTTGTTTCACATTTTTATTCATTTAAAAACATCGTAAATTGTTTAGATTGCTGAAGCGCAACATGAGAGAATTTATATTGCTGGCATTATGTAAGATGGAATCCGCATACCAAACTTGGAATAAGAAGATGATGTTTTTATGCACGCGATTCTTGTATGATTCTCCTTACGACCTTCGCCTGTGACTCAGACCTTCGAACCTACTGTTGGGGTCCACGTACATGACGTGCGCGGTAAGAGATACTGGCGGGGTAGAAACTCCCCGCTTCCGCGTCTCACACCCGACGAGCCCTTGCTAGTGCTGTACACACCGTTTTTATGTGCGTGATCGATCATTCAATTTCTAGTATAATAAAAGTTTTGATTTCTTCTAAATATTAAAAATATGCGGTTATAGTATTACAAATACTGTAACTTAATAGTGTTATTTAAATTGTACCGAGGGGTAGGAAGACAATTCTTAATTTATCACGCAAAACAAGATACAAAGAAAGGGGAAATAAATCGAATCGGGTTGTGGTCCTGTGGCTAGTGTCTCGGACTCACGAACCAAAGGTCCGTGGTTCGAATCCTACTCTATCCCAACTTGATTCCCATTTTCTAATAGTGAGTTATTTACAACTCGTTGAAAATAGCCCTCAAAATTAAATATTTGGGTAAATCATAAGAACGCAAATATTTCTTTTTTCTAGAAAAAAAAAAATTACCGAAAAATTAAAAAAATTGTAATAAACAAAGATTAACTAGTATAATTTCATTTAAAGCACAAAAGTGGGGTTGTTTGATCGTTAGTCATAGTAAAAACAAAGTAATAATATTCATTTTAAAAACTGCATTTTTTTATGAAAAGGGAATTGTTTTTTTTTTTAAACTTTTGAGAGTACTTTTAAATTAAAAATATCACTAACGATCAAAGAACCCGGTCTAATCGTGTGGCTATGCTTTTTCATAAAAATAACAAAACTCTTAATGCGATTTTTGTAAGTATTTTATTTAATCCGACCCTTTTTCGTAAATTAAACATGAAGTAAAGGGGGTGAAAAATAAAAATAAAATTTATTTTTAAAAAATGATGCTGTATAAGTAAAAAAGGCAAAAAGGTAAAAAAAGAAAACATCATGAAGATGTCTCTGGATGAAAAAGCAATGTCAGGCAAAAATGCGCACAATTCAATTTCAATAATAAATTTCAATTTCAACAACTCAAATTTTTGTCAAAATTCAACCGGGCAGCGTCACAATACTATTGCATTCCTCCGTTGCGTCATGGACGTAGACCCCAACGTACATTATATAATAAAATTAAATTGAATTAAGAACGCTGAACAATAGTATATCGCTCAACGTTCGATAAAAAATCAGAACATAACCACGCGCTTTACGAATAGATAAAAATAATTAACTTTGCACCTATCAGTCCTTAATAAAAAATTTAAAAAAATGATTTAATGATTAATTTTACCTGCATGTAACGGATGTATGCATGCGTATCAATGAATTTATGTGATAAATTATTGTGATTTAATCAAGATAGACTCAACTTTAAGATTTCCAAGTATTTTCAAATTACCAAAAGGACTTAATAGATAACACTATGGTATTTAGAAACAAAAAAAATTTGATAGCGTCCCTACATAAATCAAGGAAATTTAAAAGATATACCAGCGACCAGAAAATAATGTTCTTCTATGCTTCCCCCTTTATTGGATGCGCATCGCGTAAACAAAATATATACATTAACATATAAAAAAAAAATTGTCCTGCCTTTAATTATCTTTAGTTGTAATTTATTTCAATTGTACTTGCATATATTATAAAGAAATATATTTACCATTGTAAAATCGACTGAATAAGTAAAGCTAGGGTTTCCTAGGACAGCGGTGCCCGTATCTTAACGGCCGTAGTGAACGGTGATGCGGTGGACAGCCGTCGTAACGGTAATTAGGTAATTAGAGAGTTGTTTCCTAGGAAAATGGTGTAGATAACACCGTTAAAAAATAAAACCACTCTCTAGCCACCTCTACGACGGCTGTCCACCGCATCACCGTTCACTACGGCCGTAAAGATACGGGCGCCGCTGTCCTAGGAAACCCTAGCTTAAGTAAATATTTAGGAGATTATTAGAAATAAATTATTTAGGTAATTAATTAGTTGCGTCGTTTATCAATAAGAGTGTGTGTTTATCGATAAGAATGTTCCCAGTGGAATGATATATTTAATCGGGGTTGAAAGTAATTTGATATTCCAATAAATGAAAAAAATACTTTGAACCGTTAGTCCACGGTGACGTAGGATCGTTATTTTGTTCACAAATACAAAATCCTGATACAAAACAAAACGAAAAACAAATCAAACTAACCAAAGATAAAGCGAGTCAATTAATTTCTATTTTTTTTTGACCTCCCACCTAACCGCCTACTCATTTTCAAACGTTTCTCATTGTTACCATATTTAATTATTTTTTTAGTGTATTTTAAATCTAAAAGTAAGTAGCCTATTTCACTCCCCATCTCTCCGGCCACCCCTTTGCAAAAAATCAAGCCGGATCGGATCGGTCGCTTTAAATAAGTACCTTTTATGAGTAATAAACAAAACATTCAACAAACGAATCAATAATTGCAATATGTAAAACAGATTTTTTTAAACTACTCATTAATAAAAAAAATCAAAATAAAACGCTGTTCTAAGGATTCAAATCGAATTAAAACTACATCTATTATGTTTTTACACGCAACACGATTGCAAAAAGTTGTTATAAATTCACTGAATTAAGATCAAGGAATAGCATTGAATATTCTTTAAGGTAATCATTACTTACATAAAATTATCTCACTTTGTACTTTCAATTGATAATAAAGCATGCGATTATAAAAAAAATATTGAAAACATATATATCCTACCTAAGATAGTACCTACAAAAAACCTTCCCTGTTCGTACCATTTATATGCCGATGATTTGCAATTGTATATTCATTTCGAGCCCGTCGACATTGTTGAAACACATAGAGTAATGTCACTTGCACTCGACCATATCTCTTCATGGACAAAAAAACATGGACTTCTCATAAATCCAACAAAAACCCAAATTCTACTTGTTGGTAGTAAACAAATGTATTCAAAGGTGAATTTTTCCACACTTCTTCTTTTCAAAATAGATGGTACAGAAATTCCATTCATGACTTCAGTCAAAAACTTAGGTATTATCATTCATAAGCATTTAGAGTGGCACGATCAGGTTAACGAAGTTAGTCGTAAACTTTATAGCAGTTTGCACTCACTTAAAAGATTACAGAATTTCTTGCCAATTAATGTTAAGCAAACATTAGTCCAGAGCTTACTTCTTCCACTCCTTGACTACGAGGATGTATGTTATCCAGATGCTAACTCTGAATTGCTTGATAAGTTAGAACGATTGCAGAATATTTGTATTCGTTATATCTTTAATCTTCGCAAATTTGACCACAAAACCGAGTATCGCACGCAACTACACTGGCTCAGTATCAGGCATAGAAGAAACATTCACATTCTATCACTTCTTCACAATATTTTAAATAATCCCACTTCGCCTGTTTATCTGAGAGAGCTCATAAAACCTCTTTCACAACACGGACTATCTCTTCGTTCTAGTAACGAGAGAACCCTTTTAATACCCTGTCATCGCTCTATTTTTTTTGCCTCCTCTTTCACAGTAGTAGCCGGTCGATTGTGGAATAATCTACCCACTAATGTTAGAGACGCCCCTTCTTTATTTACATTTAAGTCAAGATTGAAATGTCACTTTCTAAATATTTAAATTGTTCCTTTATCCTTCTTCTTTCCTTCCCACCCCCTCTCATCTCTTCATAGTATAGTGTTATTTTTTTTTATATTTATATTTATTTTTGTTAATCTTTGCTTTTAATTTTTGTATAAAATTGTAAGATTCAATATGTCCATGTATTTATAATTTTCTCAAACTGAACGGTTTGGGTAGGTAGGAAGAAATTGCCTTAAGACAATATGCCCGCCCTTATATGTATATTTATTGTATATGTGTATAAAATGTCAAATAAATAAATAAATACATAGTTTCAAAGATTTTCTAAAATTTATATTGGTCAGTTTGTTTGTCTAGCATGCGAGAGGTCTCAAAATATTGGACATGAAATATTTATTTTAAAAAAAAGGAAAAACATCCACTGGAATATTTCAGAGTCCCTGGATTGCCACCTGAAGCGTGAGGCTAATCATCGTACCTGCACGTATCAAAAATGATAAAAATACGCTTCGGTTGGTATACCAATGAATTGCCCTGTGCACCATCAGGCGCGTAAGGAAACGATACGATAATAAACTTAATTTAATTTTTTTTTAAATTTAGCATTTTTTCGTATTTAAAATAAAAAATTATATTTGTTACAAACCATTTATTATTTATTTTATTACCTTGGTAAGGTAACGTTTTTTAGCCCATAAACTGGTCGGTAATAAAATAAAAAAGAAATGGCAAAAAAATGTTATCATTATAATTTCAATTATGTGAATATTTTCTGAGAATTAGAAAATAATATAAAAAATATTTCTCTATGATCTCAAAGCAGATTCTATTTTGATAATTAAATAAGCGTATCAATAATTCTTTATTGATCTACAAAAAAACAATCGCTTACGATTTATTTAATTTTTAATATAGAATATTAATATGAATTAATTCTACGCGCTTTATCATTCAATCAGAAATTTTGATAAAATAAACATCTTGAATAAATTATTTCAAATGCATGAAGCACGTGATAAAAAGATGCTCGTCCGAAAAATTAAGGCATCAACATTTTGAGATAGTGAAAAAAAAAATTCTGATAAAGAGTTTCTGGATTTTGTTTTCAAAGATTTAAAAAAAAGTTTACATACCATGAAAAATGTTCCCCTAAACTTTCGAGATCTGGCCCACCGCGAAACACCGTGAATACTGAATTTATTTTAGTGGATAATTTATATATCGTCATTTTTGGGAAAATCACCTTAATATTGGTATTGATACTAAGTGACATTGTAAAACGACGTTTTTTTTCGTATAATTTATTTAGCTTTTGTTTCCTCCAGCCCATGTTGAATTTGACATTTCAAACTATATTCAACTGCTTATTATAAATTAATAGCTATTACGCTCGACTTCGCTCGCATTGTATTAGAGAGAAATTAGTTAGGTAATAAATTAGTTTCGTCGTTTTTAGAATTTTCCCGACGAATTTTTTTTTTTTCAAGATAGTAGCTTGTATCGAATGCCGTCCTCCCAACTATCACACTGAAAAAATATGACGATCCGTTAGTCTATGGCGACGTAGCATCGTCATTCTGTTCACAAATCCAAATTCCTACTACAAAACCAAAACGAAAAACAAACAAACCAACCTAACCATAGATAAAGCAAGTCAATTTTTCAAATTTAAACTATTACGAAATGTTATTGAATATTTGTATATAACCACTTACCGACTTTTCTCTGTCTACCGGTTTCGAGACGTACCCGCCTCTTCGTCAGGACACCAATCAAACCAACATGCAAAACCCACTATAGGTACACCTTCACCCTAGTTGTTGCACAAAAACATAAAACCAACACGACATGCATTTTAATAAGCACATCAACTGATTAAATTATGAAAATATTCCAAGTTGTTTGAGAAATAGTTCAAAAAAGGTAGAGGGGAGGGGGGGGGGGCTAGCTAGTTAGGTTTTATAGGGTGACCATTACAGTGGAACATTATCTAAAGGACTATATTGAAAGGTTGTTTGATTATTAATCAAAGGAATATTATTTTCTTAATGTGAAATAGTTCCATATTATTTACTTTTAACCCTTTATTATTTGTATATAAGATTTTAACTCCTGTATTTTAATTGAAGTCATGACTTGAATTGATTAAGTGATTTGCGAATTCAGAACAATTAAACAATTAATTTAAAGGAGATTCATTTCGTCATCCCACCGTACCGCCTACTCATTTTCAAATAATGTTGCTCATTGTTATTTTATTTTTATTTTTTTTTTTTTATTTTTGCACCACAACAGGCCAGGAGGCCCAATTACAGCGGTGAATTACATCACAGAATACCCAGGCTTGAGAAAAATCACATTTAATTTTTGTGTTCTCACCGGGAATCGAACCCGGAACCTTCCGTCTGTGAGTCAAGCGTCTTGACCACTACACCACGGAGGCCGCCAAGTTATGTTATAAAGGGTATTTTATTAAGTGTCATACAATTTAAAAAAAATTATAAAACCCATAAATTATTCAGTGAGACACAATTTCTTTTATTTATTTGAAAGATTACATTATGCTATTTAAATTATTTATTTACAATTCTTGATGGAATTCCATTTTAATGATGTAATAACTTATTTTTACAAATAAATTATTAATTTAAAAAATACTTGGTACACTTCCACTTATTTATTTTGACCAATTAGCGCTTTCGCTTTCTAATGGGCATCTTCAGACTGAAATATCTCACTGAAAAACAGCCTTCAATACCAATATTTTACATTAACCTTGCCAGGAATCTAACGCAGGACCTCAATAATGGTAGATGAACGCCCCCATCAGTTCGCAGCGATGTGGACTTATCTCCACTTGATTTCCTTTTTCAGGATTTTTACCCGAGAGTTGCCATCGAGTCAAAAACGCTCGTCCAGGGCTCTGGTTCGTATTCACACTCAGAACTGCATTATTTATCTGCCCAGGGCCGCAATCACAAACACTTTCTTCATAGGTTCATATCTAGATGGTAAAGTAACATCGATATTTATGTACGAAAATGTGTATATTTGTACGAAAATTCAAAGTATTTTCGTCGGTAACCTGTAATTTAACATGTTTAGAGAAACAAAATGTAAACAAATTACAACAGGGATGAAGAATACCTTAAAGAAGGGAATATGAAAGTCTAGGCATTTACAGGGCCTATGACATGTTGTAATTTGTTAATCTTAATGACTCGAGGGGGTCAGATCCAGTATTTTGTCTACAAACATTTGGACAAACCACTGCAGAGTGGATCCAATCGCCGTTGTTCGAGCGATGGCGCGATATGTTAAGACCACCATAAGTGTTGCAATATAAAATTTTATTTTATGTTTATATTTATGTTTATCGTTATATTTATGTTTATTGTTATATTTTTGTTTATATTTATATTTATGTTCATGTTTATATGGTAGATTGGCTCTGCACTTTATAGCCATTTTACTGGAATAAAAATTTAAAAAAATATATATACATATTGCAACAAAATGTTTACGTTTTCCGTTTTTCATACAGAAGACTTGGTTTTACTTTGTAGATAAAATTTAAGATAAATTATAACTTTCCTTTCGAATACGGGCTCAGGGCCCTGATCACAATGGGAAATTAACAGAGTTATATTTGACTGTCTATAAAAAAAGCCCAATTTTTTAGTATGAAAATGAGTATATTTGCATGAAAATTTTAAGTATCTTCGTCGGTAACATTAATTGTATGTGTTTAGAAGAAAAAAAATATGCATATACTACTTTTCATACAGAAAACTTGGTTTTACTTTGTAGATAAAATTTAAGATAAATGTTAACTTCCCATTGTAATTGAGGCCCTGATATAAAATAATTAAATTAATTTAATACGTTTCAAAAGTCGACTTGTGTAAAACAGTAGAACTTTAAATCAACCTGTGTAAGTTTTCTCGTTCTTTATTTACGAACTTTATCTTAAATTTGCCGTTTTAAATTGCTTTCGATATATCAAAATAATTCACCCTATAGTACAAAATATCTTCAGACGATAACAAAGAACTTTGTTTCTAAACGTTTATAGGTTGATCTTCGTGCGAACAATAAAAACATTAATTTCATTTTCTACGTGTCAGTTAAATCGGAGAGGTAGTTTTTTACTTTTAGAAAATTCAGAAGACGTGATAAATGCGGAGCTTAGTTATTTAGACACTGATTTATTTTAGATAGAAAAACACATCTCACTTGAGACAATTAACTATTCTGACTACGTTTTCGTATTATAAAAATGAGAAATTTTAGTGTTTATGAAAATAAAACTTCTTTGGGCACACCGCGTACACACAGTTTTAGTGCCCGACCGAAACAAGATTTCAACCGAAATTGAAACCGAATTTCGGCTTCTGTTTAAGTTTCGGTCGGAACTGAAACTTATTTCAAAAATGAAAAGTTAGAGTTAGGTGTTTTTATTGTTAAACCTTACAAGTTCATGAAACTAAGCGGTAAATTAAATACGCAATGAAATAAAATTAATGAATTTAATAAGTAAATTAGTTTATTATAAGCGTTTTTTTTTTTTTTGTAACACACATAACTTAAATCGTTACGTGCCATAAGATGCACCCGAGTACAGCCGATCTTGATTCGACACAGGTTTTGGCTGATTTCATGTTCTGGACAATTTTTGTCCGAAACTTGTTTTATTAAAACTAATAATTAGGCTATAACAGTGAGTGTACTCGTATATCAAATACCATTCTTAAAATTAATACTATCGACTTAATTGTGTATTCCTACTTTTTTTTGTTTAAATATTTCACAAATATTTATTTTTTTAAAGCGAATTAAAAGCAGCCAATTCCGTTATCACAACTATATGTTTGCATGTCTATATAAATCTGATAACATTGTATAGGAACATATGGTGTGTTGAGTTTAGAAAAGAAAATAATTATTAAAGTACAACGTTACCTAGTAGACAATAAAATTATTTTCTTATCGTTGATTGATTGTTCTAGAAATAGACACAACAACTAATGATAAATCATTAAATTCCGTCAAATTATCTAAATTTGTTTTGTAAAAAATATGAAAAAAAGGGGACAAAGATGTTATCGAAGGGATATATTTCGTTAAAATTCTCTAAAAAAAAATATATTAAAGAATAATTGATAAAACAATTTCAAAATTAACGAGCGACGTGATGCAGTCGATTAAATGGCCAATTGTAAAACTAGCGTCGCGGTTTCGATGTGTTCGATAAAACCTGCGGTCAAGATGTGTCGGATTACATTATTAACACCCGCACGCGTCGGACAGGCGTTTTCGATTGTCCCCACCACCGATTTTTAATATTTTTTACAAGCACAATATCATCGAATTGGATTGCTGTCCATTTAAATAATTACTGTTTGTATTGTCATTGTCTAGCATTAAAAATAAAGACTATACTGATTTTGTGATTTGTTGACTATAGTCAGTAGTTCTAAGATCATTTATATTTTTGTAATTTATATAATATTATCAAAACATATGCATATCAGAAATATTGTCATCTGTGTCTAGTATACAAGATATAAGTATTATACTTTACACTAAACTATTATTTACAATTCATATTGAACATGTTATCAATAAACTCTTAAAACTCCTTGGATTTATTAACAGAAGCACAACTGACTTTAAAAATATCAATACCCTTTAAAAGTCTCTTCTCTCTTTGAGTGTATATTACAAGATTATTTTTTGTACTTTCTGGCAAATTTTGTGATTCTTATAAAACAGGCATCAATCTTATTTGAATGCCTTTAAAAGTCAAAACAGCTCTCTATCATCATCATTCCCTTTCCGCACCTAGTGGTGCATAGGGCACTGCATTGGTAAACCAATCGCGGCGCATCTTGATCATTTTTTGTTACATGAAGGTGATGATCAATCTTACGCTTCAGGTACCAGTCCAGGGACTATGAAATATACTAGTGTGAAAACACTTTTAAATAAATACTTCATTTCGACCGTGTCGGGAATCGATCCCGAGACCTCTCGCATGGTAGGCAAACGCGCTGACCATTACACCACGAGGCCGACGACAGCTCTCCATAAATTATCCAATATAAGGTTGCAAAATTATTTATTTAACTTTAATAACTTAAGTTACTTCCCGACAGTCCCGATCTATATGTAGATTGTAGGTATACGAGAGAACATTTACTTGAAAATCATGTTTCATATGAAATTTCCACCGGAAAATCGATTTCTATACAATAAATAGATCGGATATACTATCTCTTTCACTTTTGTACAATTTATAAATGAGAAAGTACTTCGCTGCTTTAAAATAAAGTCCATGTCCAACATATAGTCTATAAAAACAATTGTAAACCAAGACGAATGAGTCACTACACATTGATTTATATTCTCCGGACATGGAAATAGAACATCATTATCATTTCCCTAATCGCACTCAGTGGTGCATAGATCATTGTGTTGGTACCAATTCCAATTTAAAAGAACATATCTAATTAACTGTCAACATGTCAATGGTTTTTTATAAATTTAAAAACAAGTTTTTTTACTATACTGCCGTCATAAGAAAAAAGAACGTTTCTACATAAAACAAAAAACGGAGAAAATAAATATTTTGTAACTCGGATATTGAAAAATTCGCTGTGTGCAAAATACTACAAAAATTAAGTATATTATTATGCGACAGTATGTATTATGGTTCGGCTTGACGGAATGTATATATTTATTTTAATAAATTTTGCGTTATATGTTTAAAAATTAATATTTTGATTTTCTTTTTAGTAAAAAAAATTCAAGAATATATGTTATAATGCAATGAAAAGACGTTTCTGGCTAGAAACGCCTTTTTATTTAGTAATTAAGTAAATGTCTTTCTTTTTTTTATGTAAATATGCCGAAATATATTCTACTCAACTAAATAAAATAGACGTAACTGGCCATTTACTGCTTTTTAAACTAGTAACGCCGACCTAATAATAAATTAACTTCGAAATTACCAGCAGATCTTAAATTATTTTGCAAACGAGTAGGTACATTTTTTTCAGCTGTTTTTATAACGGAATAGAAGAAAAAATAAGTATTTTAATCAGTCTTTAATAATTATATAAGTCAGAAAAGCCTTTTAGGTTTAGTAAATATCGAGACTTTTTGCAGTTAAGTCTCATTTATTAGTGAAAATAATAGGGTTGTGGTTATTTTAGGAAGATAGATGTATTTTTAGTAGATGCGTATTTTCCTGATTCCGAATATATACTTAACTCATGAAATAAAAATTAGACGCGTCCTTTTTTCTTATTTATTTATTTTGTTCATTAACGCCCAAAAGGCATTTACAAAAAATAAAAATGAAATACATGCTAACGTACTAAATAATAAACACAGAATATACAGAAAAAAATTGTGAAATTAGTTAAAAAGGATATGATATAAAGTTTTACAAAGTAAAAAAAAAAAACAATAATAACAAAGCTATGCAAGAAAAAACAGTTACATATAAACAAAAAATGCAAAGATATAAGCTTATGACATAAATTCTTTAAAGTAAACAATAAATAAAGTGTTGCAGTGTTGTAGACATTTTTATGTTAAATTAATAAACAAGCAAGCATATATTATCACGAAAAAATAAGAAATAAAAATATGTATCTATGAAATGCGTATTTGCCAATACTACAATGCAATTTGATATAATAGTAAAAAATAAAAAATAAGTATAAGGTACTAAAAATAAACAAGTAAGTATTTTTTTTAATTTATGAAATTGAATTGTCAATAATAGTTTGACGAGCAGCTACAAATAAACTTGATATTGTGGACTTATAAGATGGTAAAGAATTGGACAGAATGTCTGCAGCCGTTCCATAAGTGTTACCTAACCTATGCAGTCTCGGTATCAATGAATTGTTTTGTTGGTTGGAAGAAGTACTGGAGCAATGAAACAATAAAATACTCCTAGTGTTGACAGCAGGTACTCTAAAATTAATCAATTCAAGTATTTTTGGTGCGTCAAAAAGAGAGTTAACAATTTTATACAGTATAATGAGATCATTAATAGTTCTTCTTTCAGAAAGTGTTGTTAGGTTAAGCAGTGTTAATAAATAGTCCTAATTCACATTTTGTATTGGAATGTTTAGTTTGTAGATTATATATCGTAGAAATTTATGTTGAATGTTTTTTTATATTATAAACATGAACATTATAGCAGGGTGACCATATTGATGAATTAAAATCTAAATTACTTCTTACAAGAGAACAGTATAATATTTTCAATGATCGGATGGACTTGAAATTTTTTGTGTTTCTCAAAATAAAGCCCAACATTTGTTATGCCTTGCTTGAAATTTCATTGGCATGATATACAAAAGACAATTTTTCTTCAAAAAATACCCCGAGATCCTTTATCACTGATACTGTAGAAAGATTGACACCGCCAATACTGTAACAAAAAATGAGCGGTTTTTTTATTCGATGAAAACGAGGCATTATGACGGCAGTATAACTGTATTTGGCAGGAGGGGTCAAAAAAACAGTATCAAAATGATTTTTTGTATCTAAGGTCGAGCAATTTAGGGTCTCATCATGGGATTCCTTCGAGGATGGGGGCATCAACCCTCTCGACAGGAGGCATTGAACGGAGCCCCGGCCTTGTGGGGGCCTGTGCCCCTGTTGCGTCAGATTCCTTCGTGGCGATGCCCTTAATACGGGGATACACAACCATGCAATGTACCTATGCATATTAAAAAATATTTTATTACACTACGATATATTATTTTAATTTTAATAAAAACCTTTATAAGCATAAAAAACAATATATACATTAAAAAAATGGAACACTTGAGGTTGAACTTGCCAAAAAAGAGTCTGGCTCTTGTGTTTGGCAAGTTTACAAAATATTATAAAAACTAAATAAAAAATGCAAAACAAAATAATACAATAAATAAGAAATTAAACAATTGTAAAAATTGAGAAAATGAACACTAGAATTTTTTTTATTTTTAAGTTAATAAAAACAATAATAAAAATTGTTATTTTTAGAATACGGTAAATGTTAATTATGTCAGGAAGATTTTCTTTAATTTATTCTTAAATTTTCCGTAATTTATTTCTTGACGTAGATTTTATAATTTTAATTGATAACAAATTATCTTCTTTCGTGCAATCTTAAAATCGAATTCAATTATAACCATCTTTCTCTTCTATTCTCTCTTAGTATATTTTTTTCTTCTCTCTTCCTATATTTAGCTGTACTGTGGCCTTATTCTGTACTAATTTGTTTTGTAAATTCATTCGAATCGTATGAGAGGGAAAGAGAGCAAGATACGGTTTTGATTGCGTCAGAGTGTGATGGATATATGACGAACGAACGAACTTACGATACGAAATTGTGACAGAATAAGCCTGCTGTAATTATATTTCTAAAGTGTGTCCATTAAAGAACAGTATTTTATTTTATTTTATTAGGGAAATCAACAGTTCTACATACATATTTTTAGTAAACAAACAGATATAGTGTATAAACTCAGAACTAATAACAGATTTCCACATAGTATACAAAGTTAGTAAAGAAAATATATATTACATATCAAATAAATACATACAATTTATACATATAAAAATGTTATTTTCATGTACTCAATAATCAAAGATTTTTTAAATATTAATTTTAAGAACATTAAGATACTGTAAATTGGGCGGGATAAGGACAAAAATGCTTGAAGAGAGGATATATATATTATATTAATAGTTTCGTGAACATGTATATGACTTTTATTATCTCTGCATATAGTGTCAAGAGTCGATTATTGTAATAGTATCTACCAGTGGCGAATGGTGGTTTTATTTACAGGTAAGCAATAACTTTTTTTTAAATATCTGTACCTACATAGAAGGTACATAGTATAATGTAAGTAATATATACTATGAATTGATATTTTTCTGTGGTTCTGTGTGATACAACAACTCTCATCTATGAAATCAACTCAAACGACGTAATTTTGTGATATATTATATTATAAAGATATATTATCCATTACTTCAATACATAATTCATTAAAAAACAAATAAAAAATAGCACTAAGAGTTCAGTCGATGTAAAATATTTAATTGAAATGTCAACTGGCCGAATTGTTCTTGAAATGAATAGTCCGAAAAACGGCCGCGTCGAGCGCCATATGTCCTGCAATATGACGCATGAAAGTAAATGATTTTATGTCAAAAGTACCATCTCAAAGAAAAATAGCCCTTAAGAAAAAATGATTGAAATACTGTTTTTAAACTCGAGAATCTTCAAATAATTTGTGTAATCTGCATGTTTCATCTAGGAAAAAAAACCCGCACTGGGGTTAAGACATTCAAAATATAGTATACTTATTTGTATGAAAAAATAAGCTGGAATAATCGGCTAGGTTCTTGGCTCACCGCAGGCGCTGGGCGCGCTTTATTAATATTAATATTTATATAAGAATAAAGATACAAACGGTTGAAATGATTTAAAATAAATAGTAATTATTTATTTGTTTTTCTGCAAATACAATTACAGTAAAACATTTTAATGATTAGTCAAATATAATGGTAAGCTGCGCATAATCGCTTCTATACACGGTTCGCCCCTGGTATCTACGCAGGTCTACCAATGAATAAAATGAGTCGCCTACAGTCAGTATTGAATGCCGCAGCGAGACTTATTTTCTTACTTTGACTAATCTTAAGATTAATCATATCACTCCACTTCTTCGAAAATTACACTGGCTACATTTTCCACGGAGGGCGGAATACAAACTCTGTTAGCTTATGCGTTCATAACAAAAAGTTTTCATTACAATCATTTAAATGTGCGTGCTTACGCTAGCAATTTTGTATGTTTACTTGGTTCCCAACAGGCACTAATACATTAGCATAGGCTCATTAAACATTCGAAAGCACTGTTTTTTTTTTTAATAAATCATCCAAAAAATATGTAAAAATAAGGAGCGTGTGCGGGTCTGTTAATTTTGTGGTCAGACTTTAAATAAACATACAAACAAACAAACAAACAAACAAACAAACAAACAAACAAACAAACAAACAAACAAACAAACAAACAAACAAACAAACAAACAAACAAACAAACAAACAAACAAACAAACAAACAAACAAACAAACAAACAAACAAACAAACAAACAAACCATCACGCCGTTCCCCCATAGGGGTAGGCAGAGAGGATGGAACGCCATATCACTCTATCTTGGCTTACAGACCTCGCTTTCTCTACATTCATACATCTTCTCATGCACGCACGCCAAATATTTCTTCTTTTGGCGTGTCCATTTTCAAGTATTTGATGGACTTGATCGTGCCATGTCTGCATCCATCAACATTCGCATCGTAGATCCTTTTAGCCATTCTTTCGCTGTCCATTCGCTCTATATGTCGAAACCAACGCAGTACCCCTTTCTCGATTCTGTCGATAATGCATGTTTTAGCCTTACACACTTCACAGATCTCGACATTTGTGCAACTATCATACATCGTTTTACCACACATTCGCCTGAAGGATCGCATTTCGACAGCATTCAACCTACTTTCATCATCATTTTTCCAATTCCATACTTCGCTCCCATACATTAGAGTTGGCACTAGAGCTCCGTTGTCAACTGCTAGTTGAGCCTCCTGCGATAAACATTTGTTTGCCAAAGTAGATTTCAGTGCACCGTTCACCCGGTTTCCGGCACTCACCCTCCTTTCAATATCTTTCTCGGTCTTTCCATCCCTAGTAAACATACTTCTTAGGTACACAAATTCATCTCCGTTTACACTGATCATCTCACATTTAGTTATATTTTCATCCCATTCAAAAACCATCACTTTCGATTTATCAACATTCAAAGCAAATCGTTTTTCTTGCATACATCGTAGACTTTTGTTACCAAGAATTGCAAGTCTTCTTTGCTGCTAGCAAGAAACACGGCATCATCCGCATACAGAAGACAGTTAACAGTTATACCACTAATTTTTGCTCCCATTATTAAATCTTTCAGTTCTTTCATACAGTTATCGATATATATGTTGAACAATCATGGTGACAATACACATAACGTATATTACATAAACATATATAATGTAATTTTTAGCTAATGATGTTATTGTAGACATTTTTAGCTAATGATGTCATTGTAGAATTGTAATAAGCACCCACATTATACGACAATATCAGAACAATATCACATGCAACATTCTCAAACGGGACAGCGACAATAGACCAGGGACTGAAATTATTTATTTATTTGTTTATTATATATATACGGCCTATTACAACAGTTACATGAAGAAACATAAATGCAAGAAACTGAATAAAAAGAACATAAAACTATTTAGCAAAGACAAACAAGGGCAAAACAATAATAGTATACAATATATTAAAAAAAACGAAAGACCAAAAACTTACAGCTAAACCATGCCAATCCAACTTCATCCCACACTGTTTAGTCGCGAAGAGATCTACGAAAAGCCGGAAGATCTATCCCAAAAAATTCCAAGTCGTGTGATGAATTGACTAATCTACACATTCTGGACATTGGGGCATAAAAACCAAAGTTAATAGCAGATGTTGACTTCTGGTGACACGGTTGGAAACATGAAAAGAAATTGATTGCAACAGAGATGGGACATCACTTAAAGCATTAAGTATTTTGAAAATGCATATAAGGTCCATCTCAGTTCTACGTCTCTCCAATGAAGACAGATTAAGAGATTGCTCTATTTCAAAATAAGAATAATAACCCCTTTGTAATCCGAGCAACCATGCCACTTTTCTTAAAAAAACGGTGTTGGACAGACTCGATATGGTCAATATGAGTCCTGTAGAATGGAGACCAAATAGGAGAAGCGTATTCTAGATGGGGTCGAACTAGTGAGCAATAAAGAGTATTGATGTACAATAAACTACCAGACGAAACTTTAAAAAAGACTTTTTAGGTTGTTAAAAATATTATCATCAACAACAAAGAATGAGTTAAAAATGATACATTATTTTGTTAAATGAATGTAAAAATTAAATAATAAATTTTTCGAAGCAAATTGTTTGCGATCCCTTACAAAAAAGGAATGCAATAACTTTGCTAAAGGGACGCGAATCGCTCTTACGGTAATGGTTGGTTCAACCAAACAAGGTATCATTATCTCGGTAAGAAAAAACCAACTAACTAATAAAAATGTAACGACCGTCTCAACAAATTTGCTCTCATATTGTTTTATGGGAATGCCTTTTTTATGACGGGCTGAAACGAAGATGAGACATGCATACTTTAAATGCCAACGCATCAGATATTAAACGGTAGGTGAAATGCGTGAAGTACGGGAATAATGTGACCGGTAAAAATGGATATAGTTGTACGACAATCTCCTAATTTTATTTTATTCACAATATTAACCACAGCCCTTGAGAGTTTAAAAAAATTGTTGCGTTTTCGTAAAAATTGTCGAAGTTCTTCATTTTTCAGCAATTCCTTTCCTATTAATATTTAAAGCATTAACTTTGTGGTCAAACATTTTACTAAATGTTATCTAATATTTGTGTATTAGCACTTCGACTTTTCTATGTCTACTGGCTTCGAGACGTACCCGTCTCTTCGTCAAGACACCAATATACCAACACGACATGTATTTTAATAAGCAACCCTTATATACTCTGATTAGGTTATGAAAATATTTTATGTTGTGGGAAAAAACTATGAAGACTCAATTAATAAATTGAATGAAGATCTACAGAACATATCGTCATGGCTAAAGATAAATAAATTGAAATTAAATGTTAGTAAAACAAAATATATGGAAATAGGTAATAAAGCACATGGCATAACAATGAATGTAAATATTGATGGTAAAATTATTGAAAGGGTTGATGAAATGAAATACTTAGGAATTATTCTTGACTCCAGATTAAATTTAACATCACACTTTGAATATATACATAAGAAAATTTCAAAAAAGATTTTCTTCCTAGGAAGAATTCGAAAAAAAATAAATAAAAAGAGTGCAGAACTTATATACAAAACAATAATTGCCCCTCATTGGGACTATTGCTCTACTATATTATATTTAGCTAACGAGGGAGACATAAACAAGTTTGAAATACTACAAAATATAGCAATGAGAATTATACTGAAAAAAAGCAAATATAATAGTGTTGAAAAAATGAGAAAACAATTGAACTGGATAGGAATAAAGAAAAGACTATTGTATAATGTATTTGTATTAATATATAGTGTTTAATAATCTCATGCCAAAGTATTTTATAAGTGAAATTATATTAAATAGAAATGTACATAAATATAGGACAAGAAATAGAAATAGGATAAGACTACCACTTAAGAAAAAAACAAAATCACAAAATAGCTTAATGTATAAAGGGTTAAAACTGTATGATGAGATGCCTGAAAGTATGAAGAATGAAAGAAAACTTACGGATTTAAAAAAAAAATGTTATGTCTATTGTAATAATGTAGTTATGTAAGAAATATTTAATAAGTATTTGTTATAATTGTAAATATATTAGTTAATATACAATGTAATATTAACTAACTTAAGTAAATAAATAAAAAAATAAAAAAAGAAATAGTTCAAAAAAAGATTGAGGGGGTGAAGGGAGGGGCGTTTGATTAATAGGCATAGGATGACCATTAGAATAGAATATCGTATAATGGAGTATATATAAAGGTTGTTTGATTATTGTTCAAGGGAACATTATTTTTTAAAGCTTTCCTAAAATGAATTATTTCCTTATTATCTACTTTTAACCCTTTATTATTTGTTTGTATACAAATATTTAATAACATTTAATACGATTCTTGTTTAAGGTGCCAGACTTAATAATAAGCTAGCTCTTCGTATAAAAAATGCACCTTCCTTGGCCACTTTTAAGAAACGACTAAACCACAGAGGTTTAATAAAAAAGATGATGCTTCATAGAACTATATTTTGGCGTTGTCGCGTAAAAATTACCGTGCAAAACGCATAGTAGAGTAAAAAAGACTGACTGTCCATAGTGTCCATGCTAGAGTACTGTGAATTCAAAGCTAAGGGTCACGCCTTTTTACGCTGCTTCACGTTTACTGACTACAAGTTAGGTTCCGGAACTTAAGTCGAATGGAACACAAGACAGGTGCGTACTACTGAATCCAGTGTGTACATATATAAAAATCACTATAACTATAACTAACTATTATTTTATATTCTTAGAACCCCTAACCTCTCTTTCTTTTCATTTTTGTTCCCTTTTCTTCAGTATTGTATTGTCTACGTGTAAACAGCCTTTAAGGCCACTTAACGGTTTACAGAGATTGGCGTGTTTTGGCAAGTTTTAATTGGAAAATGTATGTATTTACAAGTATGTTTACCTAAAGGATGTGTTTTTCCTAGTAATGAATCCATCCGCCAAAAGTGTTCTAAGTAACAAAAAATAACACGCACGCCTAAAAACACTAACCATTTTGTAGGCCGTTTTTTACTAGATAAACGTTAAATATTTTTCAGTTTGAATTTATAAATACATATTACAAAAGAGATGGACAACGTTTTAGAGAAGGGTCTATGTTTAAACATCCAACAGAAATTTGTACAAATTCAAAATATTGTTTGTTGGTTTTTTTGAAAAATTTTTATTTTATTTATTCATAATAAGACACATATTACTAAAAAATAATGACGTGCCCCTAACTCTATAAGGCCAAGAGCCCTGTGTTGAGTTGATACAACAAAATAGAAAGTAAAAGCATGCATTTTATTCAAGAATACTACGGTAAAAAGTATTACATAAACATACATTTTAATAAACATCTGGAAAACACGCTTAATAGTACCAAATATAGATTTATGCAATGTCTCGCAGCAGTCTTCTGCAATGGTCTCTTCCCTTGCACAAAAAAGACACTTGTACACTTCTTCTGAAAATGGCCCTCGTTTTGGATAATTTAATATGTTCATCCAGGACATAAAAGAGAAATTTCTCAGAGCGAAAGTCTTGCGTGTTATTGGTATTACATAATTCAAATTACAGGAAAACCTCATACGAGCGTTCTGCTGGGATCTGCTCTTGTAACCGCATGACCAGAAATATATCAATGAATCTTGTTTTAAAAAATTCTAATATCCAGTTCCTTCATAAATTGAAACAATGTATCAGATAGGAAAGTTGGGTAACATCGAAGCATCACTCTAAGAATATTTTTGTGTAGATTTATTAGGGGGTTCATGATAGACGCCGTGCAACCTCCCCAGCCCACTATACCAGAGGTAGCTACAACTGTTCCAAGAAGTAAATAGTTCATTCAGATGTATTTTAACCGCATCAACTTCACAAAAATCATCAGATGGAAGAATTGAAGAAATGTGGATGCTTAAAAATAGGAAAATAGTGAATGTTACACAGTGTGTAAAGGGCCGCTTAAACCAGCCAATGATAGGTCATAACCCCGTGAATAACGAGACTTACATATTCCCTTCATTGAAATTTTCTCCGTCTCTGTTGTAATTTATTATTTTTTCTAGGGGGCGAAATCCAGTCCTTAGCTCCAAAATGTTAAAAAAGCTTAATATATTGTTAAATAAATATAATTTAATTAAAATTATTTATTGACAATTCTTGATAGAATTCCATTGTAATGGTGTAATTACTTATATTTACATATAAGTTATTAATCAAAAATACTTGGTACACTTCCACTTATTTTTTCGATCTATTAGCGCTTTTATCCTCTAATGGGAATCATCCGACTGGTAAACATTATACAGTGTAAGGATAATTTATATGAAACTAAATAGTATCTTAATACGTTTTAAAGGAACATAAATGTCTACATTCGGGCATTATGCAAGGCTGAGATAAACATTATCGACAAAATCAAGAAAGAGTTCTGCGTTAGTTTGCACATGTAGAGTGAATGAACGACTATAAAGATTTATGGTGAAAACGTGTGGATGTTGAAAACGAGAAAAACCGAGTTAGACATGCCATGACCAAATCCAATAAATAATTACAGAAGGACAAGTCAAAAACCGGAATAATCGACGCGCATGCATGAGAAGATGTAAGAATGTAGATGATAGAAAGTGATATGGCATTCTATCCGTTTTGCCTACCCCTATGGGGTGTAGAAGTTTGTTACCAGATGCTAATTCTGAACTGCCTGAAAAGTTGCAACGATTGCAAAATGTCTGTATACGTTATATATTTAATCTTCGCAAATTTGTCCACATAACCGAATAACGCACGCAACTACATTGGCTCAGTATCAGGCATAGAAGACACATTCACATTCTATCACTTCTACATACTATACTAAATAATCCCATTTCGTCTGTTAATCTGAGAGAGCTCTTCCAACCTCTATTATAACATGGACTATCTCTTCGTTCTAGCAAGGAGAGAACCCTTCTAATACCCATTCACCCCTTTTATTTGTTTGCCTCCTCTTTTGCAGTAGTAGCTACTCGATTATGGAATGTACCGTCTGATGTCAGAGACGCCCTTCTTTTATTTACATTTAAATCCAGATTGAAATGTCACTATCTAAATATTTTAGTTTTTCCTTTCTCCTTATTTCCTTCCCACCCCCTCCTCCTCTCAAAATAGTGTAGTGTAGATTTGTAGTTTATTTTTGTTTCAAAATTATAGGATTCTGTATTAATTTACCTAGAATAGGTCCATATATGTGCTTCTTATTTTCTCAAACTGAACGGTTTGGGTAGGTAGGAAGGAATTGACTTAAGGCAATATGCCCGCCCTTGTATATAAAATGAATATGCGGCGGAATAAACGGCGTGATGGTTTGTTTGTTTATGTTTAAAAGGGGTGTTGAATAGTGACCGGCCGAAGTTTCGATTTCGGTTTCTGCCATTTTCGGTCAGTAAAACGAGTTTCTGCCGCGGTTTCGGACAAATATTGGCCAAATTGGCAAAAATTGGCTGTACTCGGGTGCATCTTATGGCTCGTGACTCGGCCGCGTGGCCTGACCTTTAGTTTGTTTTGACTTCTAAGATCTTTCGTATTTAATTTTTGTAATTCCTTTATCATTTATAAGTGCAAGTTCCTATAGCGTACTTCGAAGAACTGTTACATATAAGTTATATTATGCAGAACGTAACACTGAATCAAGAAGCCAAAAATAAACGTATGTCTGTGTATGTCTTTTGTATTATTGCGTACAACACCTATTTTAATGATCTCGCAAAGCTTAACGATAAAAACGCCTAATTTAACCTTTTCCCTACTGTCTCAAAAACACCGCGCGTTGCGGTGCTGTGTAGTCACTACACATTAATAAAATAAGAGATTCGAAAAGTAAAAATGTAATGGCTTTAATTAACCATAATTTAATTCAAAGATGATAATATTTCAAATCTAACTGCTGAAAACATGAATAAATCATTGGGTAACGCTAACGACTTGCGCAAATGTGCACCCGCGCCAACTTTCCGAGAGCTACTAAGTAGCTAGTACTGGACTACGTGACTGGACATGTAATGGACGTGTAACGCCAGGTGTTATTAGTATACCATGAGTATACTTTTGATGATATGTGTAATTTATCTCCGATTTCCGATAAAATGCTTTTTTTGTGCCTAATAAGTAATTATTATTTAATAACAAATTATTTCAGTCGATACGTAAATGTGTGATGGAGGAATACTGAAAATCTAAACCCAATATTTATAAAGATATTATAGTTATTAGACGCAATGTGTGCTAGCTACACACCACCGGGAAGGGAGGGTTAAGATGGTATGAAGTAACTTTTAACCTATTTATATAAATTTTGGTTTTAGTTTCGGCCGGAACTAGAACCGAAGCCGAAATTAGGTTTCGGCCAAAAATCTTTCGACTTTCACAAACTTAAATGTTTACCGCACGTGGAATAGCGTACCCTTACGTTCTACTGAAATACCTACATAGTAAAAAGATACTCCTTGGCCGGATTATGCTGTAGTTGGTTGTAGGATAACATCTGACCGTCTTATCTCTTATCCTTAGTTCTGAATAGGATGTGGCCCGACAACCGGTTACCGTAACAGGATCATTGCTCAGATCCTTTAATGTGATATCCGACTTTCTTGGCGATTACATCTGTACGGAATTGTTGGGTTATGGAAGCGATATCGTCCTATGCTTGTAGAAAGATGTAAATCAATATAACTACATATAAATCAATTAAATTAAATTTTAAAATACATAAAAAACTTGATTTTGGTTAGGAATACCCATGAAACGGGACAAATACGTAACTATCAAGTAATTTAAACAGTGTTACTTTTTGAGTGCTAACTCATCTTGTTACATTATTTAGAAAAAAAAATAGTTTAGTTTTATCATAATACAATCATCACCATATTCCACTATATTTCTATACCTCATAATATTATTTCACCGTATGAACACATACAAAATACGATCATAAATATTTTTAAAAACCTCCCAAAATCGAAGTTAAAGATATGAAAATCATTTAATTTTCATACGCTTCAGACCAGTTAATTTTGAGATACTTTATAGACAAACTACCATTTCACATGTATCGTCCCGATCCACGCGGCCCGGTAAAATTAGGGTGCGTGGCTAGTGGGTACTATTATTTTCATTTATTTATTTAGTTCAACCATGTTTTGAGTATGTCCAAATGCTTGCAGACTGGCTGGATCTTCTCCCTAGGGAGTTGTTCATATTTAAATTTGTTGCAACAAAGAGACAAAACATTTTTGAAATGGGAATATAGGAGTCTAGGCATTTACAGGGCTTATGACCTGTCATTGGCTAGTTTAAGTGGCCACTTTACAGACTGTGTATTATTCACCTTTCTGCCTATGTTTGAACATCCACATTTCCTCAATTCTTCCATTTGTTGACTTTTGTGAAGTAAAAGAGCTGAAACCTTTATCATGTGGGTGAGATTCAGCCGGCTGAACCAATTCACCTACTAGGCAACACCTGAAAACAATTTAAAATTTTTTTATTCTTCTAGATTTCGGGTTTTTTACTTTACAAAAGTAAACATATGGAAGAGTCGAGGAAATGTGGATGTTTAACATAGGCAGAATGGTGAATGTTACACATTGTGTAAAGTGGCCACTTAAACCAACCAATGATCATAAGCCTTGTAAATGCCTAGACTCTTATATTCCCTTCTCAAAAATGTTTTCCCTCTCTGTCGCAACAAATTTAAATATTTATTTAGTTTCTACCGCGAGTGAAAATTTTGATAAAGGAAATCGAGTGGATATTAGTCGGCCTCATGGTGTACTGGTTAATGCGTTTACCTGCAAAAAAATGCCCCGTTTGCCGTCTCGCGGCCTTAAAAATCCTCACTAAGATCATCGCGTTTTGATGAGTACTGTGCAGCGTTCAACTTCATTTAACAATTTTTATCTAGTACGTGTCTACAAATATTTGGACATATCTATTTAACATATTGAAAACAAATTTAACTTTTGTAAAAAAAAACGTGATAGCACAAATTTAGCGATGCATTAATTTTACAATACTATTGTATAATTGCATGTGCGTATTTGTAGCTTCAATGACAATAAAAAAATAATATAGTGCTTTAAATACAATTACGGATAAAATAACGAAGACTTATTATTATAGTCATAACACAACTGTGTAATTCAATGAAATTATAAATACTTCTTCCAGTTTTAATTAATCATTCACAATTATGTACCGTCAAATGAGGCGACATTTGAATTGTGGGGTGATGTTGATCAGCGCGTTCATATTTCCAGCTCTAGCCATTTAAAGTTGATTTTTTCTAATTGGTAATACGGAACCTTTTAAATGCCTCGAACGAACACTGTTAAAGAATTCAGATATGGTCAGTATCAATTGACCAAGTTTATTTCTAGTTTTCGTAAAAATCAGATTCACAGATACGTTAGTGCTTTAGATACTGAAATCGAAGTTATTGTAATAGTATAAAGATAAATTATTTAAGTAATTTTAAAGAAATCCTCAACATTCAATACGGAAAGTATTTAAAAAAAATTAAAGTTCATACAGTAGACACTATTTATAAAATAAATTCCATTATACAAATTTATAAACAAGAAAAAATAAAAGAATTTGAGATGAATAAGTCACTCAGATACCAAAATAATATAAATATCCCCAAATACCACGCAAGTCATGGTCAAAATAGCTTCGTTTTCAAAGTTGTCAAAAGTTACAATAATCTCCCCAATGAACTAAAAACTATTAAAACTAAAATATCTTTAAACAAATTCAATTTTTTGAACAAGTGTAAAAACTGCGTTAAATTTTAATTAGTATGAATGTATTATTATTTTCTGTTTTTCTTTAAATATCCTAAGTTTTATTTTCTCATGTACTCGTATAGGTATTCAAAATTATATAAACTCTAATAAATAAATAACAATTTTTATTAAATAATTGACTTTATGTCATTTGATTGGAAAATGTTTTCTTAGCAGTGAAAGATAACGTTTCCATGACATGCATAAAAAGAAAATTGAAGAAAAAACGAAAATAAACTTGCTTGCTCTGATCCGATAATAATGTCAGCTAATGCACAAATAATTTATAAATTATTATAATACAGGGTGTTCTTTAAAACCTGTCACATTCGAAACCACGATGATCAGTATGGGCAAGAAGACATAATAGCATATTTAAAAAAATATTTAGAACAAAGAAATTTTTTTTAAATAAAATATTTAAAAAACAAATGGTTGCTTACTTCTGCAGGGGAGAAGTGAGGGGAGTGCGGCGCAGTGTCAGACTCCCCCCTCCCCCCTCCTCGTTTCACCCCTGCAGAAGTAAGCAACCATTTGCTTTTTTGATGTTTTATTTTTTTAAATTTTATTCGTTCTAAAAAAATATTTTAATGTGCCAATATGTCTTCTTGCTCATACTAATCATCGTGGTTTCTGATGTGACATGTTTACTATCTACTGATACTATTATTGGATCAGAAAGCAAAGCTATAATTTCCTTTTTTTTATTTATTAAGAATTTTTTTAATAAATAAATATTTTTAAAGAGTACCCTGTTTTAAAATGTTTGCTTGTTGTATTTTAATTGTTATTTTTGTGTTTATAATTAACTCACTTTTTTTTATTGTACAATAATTTTACAAATATTTTTTAATTTATTTAAAATTATTGTTTTTTATTTATATTTACCTACGATGATAGACAAACAAACACATAAAATTATGGTGTAGCAAATTTATACCGCCCACAATTTGGACTTCCCTACGTGGAAAGTTCTCAATAGACTAAGGGTAGGGGTGTCTAGGTGCAAATACAATCAACGGAGGTGGGGTTTTCTGAAAGGAGATGACGTGAAATGCGATTGTGGAGAGGTGCAGGATGATCCTCATCTGCTGCGGTGTTTACAAATGCAGTTAACTTGTGATGATAATGATTTGAGGATGGCCACGGACAAGGCGATATCTGTCGCTGCACACTGGAGTGGCAAGGTCTAAAGTCCGGATCCGATAAGTAAGTATGGTGTATCAAAGTGACCCCACTCCGAAGGTTGACTTTGATTACCATGTTTTTTTTTAGCCTAGATAAAAACAATTTCCAAAGTTTTAGCCTTTTCAATATACATAAAATTAAAGTTACTGACATACACCTTTAAATAATGTACTAATGAAGTTTTAAAGTTAAAAAATGATTCAAGTCACCCCATTCCACGGTACTTAAAAACTGTAAGCTATGAAAGCAAATTTATACGACCTTCAACGTGAATAGAAAAATAACAGTTAGAATGAAATCACCTTCTGATTGGTCATAATTATTGCAAAAATCACAGATTAAACACGAAGTTTATAAACAATATTGGACCATTGCTCTATAAATCACTCTTTCTGTGTCAAGACGGATAAAGAACACAGTAAGTGAAATAGGACCGGGACGAGTGTTTTCGACTCGATGGCTGCTATTAGGTAAAAATCGCGAATAAGGAAATCGAGTGGAGATAAGTCCGCCTTATTATGTAGTGTTTGCGCATTGCTTGTTTTGAAGTACAGAAATGATCACCTTACCTCCACGTAACAAATGATTGAATTACGTTGCATTTGGTTTACTAATACCGTGCCCTATGCATCACTAGGTGCGGAAAGTTTTATGGTGTTGATGTCTGTAAATCTCTGTTGGTAACTGTTTTTTTTTCAGCTAAAGATTTTATAAGTCACAAATTCCATATGCACTGTCATCTTAAAATGAATAAAACCATCGACGAGCTGTCCTTTCATACGTAGCAATTTCACCGTACACTGTGCAAAAATCGGCAGCTTTATTTTCTTGATTGAACGCGAACAGAAAGTGTCGAAAATGCTCACTTTCGTCTACTTCACATTCCATTTTGAAGGCTGGTAATTAAGTAAAATAATATATCTAACGTAAAAAAAACACTTCTTGGGGAACATAATTTTTTTTTTCGAATGACGTACATTTTTTATCATTTTATTTTACTTTTGGTGCTAATTTTTTTATTTGGAAAAAACAGACACAACTTTTGTTAACACCAATACATACGTCATAAAGCTTAAGAAATAATCGCGATACGCTAGGATTTGTTTACATAAGAAGTGTCAGCATTGAATATAATAGAATAAGGATGTATAAGTGGCTCCACCGGAGAATGCTGAAAATCCCGTGGACAGATTTAGTTACCAACGTGGAGGTGTTGGGACGAGCCAGTGCCGAAAAAGAACTACTGTCCTCAATAAAACAGAGAAAACTCGCATATCTGGGCCATATCATGCTCGGAAGCAAAATACGCTTCTACAGCTTATTATGATGGGAAAGATCGAGGGAAAGCGTGGAGTTGGAAGGCGACAGATGTCCTGGCTGAGAAACATCCGCGACTGGACGAGAGTGCGTGGGGTTGAGGCGCTGTTCCAGTTGGCGCAGGACCGGAATGCCTACTCTAGAGTGATCGCCAACGTCGGGGAGACCTGATATGGCACAGAAAGAAGAAGAAGATGTATAAATATAGGCAAAACGGTGAATGTTTCACAGTGTTTAAAGTGACGGGTCAGAAGCCGTGTAAATGCCGAAATTTTATTTGTCTTCTCTTTAATGTTCTCCGTCTGAACCGTAATATGTTAGTACGACAATATATCTATATTTCTAGTTTTCTGTCTTTTAATTTGATTTATCCTTTAGTGAATATCCCTTCCTGTATATCAGAGTGATTACTATATTATTTATATGAGCATTAGTACGGGGTATGTGAGATCACAGAATAGAGCCTTTGAGAGCAAAATGTCGGTTGCTAATTAACAATAAATCACTACCCATTTTGAGGAAAATTTATGCGCGAAATCTAGATACGTTTGAAGGGCTTTTCCTCAATAATTTATTACGAAATTTGCATCTTATAATAGTTCTATTGCTAAGTTACGTTTTATATAAGGAATAAACGAGGAAAATAATACAAAACTCTCCTTTATTTATCAATATACTATGTTGATTTCCATTGTTTACCGTTGTTTTCTAAATTAAAGGTAAATATATAATTTATTTATTTTTGTTCTAATTATTTTAAACGGCTATTCTTATCAGAAAATACAGGACCCACAGTGATTACAACTAATGACCATCACTGTATTTAGTAAATAAGTAAAAATTACGCATGTTTTATTTTAATTAATTCATCAATAATTCAAAAGCGGCTAATCCACGTTTTTACATAATCATTAATTAAAATAAACTTTTTATGGAAAATATTTTTTTTAATAATTCATTCTACGTTTTAAAAATATTAATCTTCACTTGAATACTTCCAAATCTATAGCTATCAATGGAACAACCTATCTTACTTTTAAAATGTATTTTATATTTTTTTAATATAAAAAGTAGTCATTTTAAAATCTGTTAAATAACAACACGCTATTTTATATTTATTATGTTGGAAATATATATCTTATATAAGAAAATAATATTTAAACGCTTAAAGAAAATCCAGTGTGACAATAAATAAAATCATGTCTAGAATGCCTTTTGTCATATTTGATCGATGTTAAGGTTGAATATTTACAAAACCTGTTATATAACATTGTATTCTAGATCCGGGGAAGTTCAGTGTCTTCAAAAAAAAAAAAAATTGTCAATAGACTATTCGACCATGCCAAATTTATTTTTTTAATATTTTTATATATTGTATCGTCAGCGCCATGGTTTTTTCAAGTTTTGTATTTCTGAAATAACTCCGCGTGTGACGTCAGAGGTTCTTCTCGGTCAGTTCTTCCGATTGGTTCGTTTACGGTTAGCAAACTGGTTATCCTTCACAACTCTCATATCATTGGTTGGTTCATATGAACCAGAGACGTCGTTCAAAGTCGTGCGTTATTATTTTTTTTTTTTAAATTTTCTTACATTTTCAAGAAACTTTGCTGTACAATTTAATGCTCTATTTTTTACCGCGCGCAAGAAATCATTTTTTTAATCCAATTTCCCGTAGGACTGAAGTTCCTCATTGTCTTTAAAGGCAAATTGGATTTTCTATACGAAAATGTGTATATGTATATAACAATTTTAAGTACCTTCGTCGGTAACCTGTAATTAAACATGATTTATTTTTTTTCCTTAGTGAATATAATTTTTTCCATACAGAAGATTCGATTTTACTCTATAGTCAATTTAGGATAATTCTGTTAACTTATCTTTGTGATCGGGGCCCAGGAGATATTTTTGTCCTATTGTCTTTAGCGTCTAAAGACATCAAGGGATATGACTTGTTATCCACGCTGTGAACGGACGCCACAATTTCTGTTTGAAGGTCCTTTGAACCGTTAGTTGAATAATAATATCCGAACAGCAGTTAATGCGGTAGTTACTTTAAGGAAAACAAAACAAAAACGCTGCTGTTGAAAATTGCTGCTTTAGTTACACGGTAACAAAAAAATCTTCATAAATACTTTCCAGTTTTTCAAATATTTTTTTACCATTACGTTCTTATAATTTCCCAAATATTTCAATTTTGGTGGCCATTTTCAACGAGTTGTAAATAACTCACTGATAGAAAATAGAAATCAAGTTGGGGTAGAGTGGGGCAACCTCTGATCTCTGATCTGTGAGTCCGCAACACTAGCCACGGGACCACAACCCGATTCGAAGATTTTCAGTTTTTTATATGTATATTTTTGCTATGTAGTTTTTCGTCGGCCTCGTGGTGTAATGGTCAGCGCGTTTGCCTACCATGCAAGAGGTCTCGGGTTCGATTTCCGACATGGTTGATGTGCAATATTTATTTAATAGGATGGTTTTATACTAGAATATTTCATAGTCCCTGGACTGGTACCTGGAGCGTAAGACTAATCATCTAACCTTCAACTTTGAAGTGGTATTAATGCATTTAGAATATTACTTACCTTATGAAAGGATTGTTCAATAAAATGTCTGTAACAGGCGCACGGAGCATGACAGAAAAGGCATTTTATCGTTTTCTTACGTAAGTTCCTGCATTTATTTCTCATTAGATTTTTAAATGTTCAATTTAAGATTTCAATTACACCTTAGATATTTTAAAACAGAATTAACAGTTCTTTGTAATATTGCTCGTGTTGAAATGTTGAAATGTCGGCCTCGTGGTGTAATCGTCAGCGCGTTAGCCTACAAAGCAAGAGGTCTCGGGTTCGATTCCCGACATGGTTGATATGAAATATTTATTTAAAAGAGTTTTTTCACACTAGAATATTTCATAGTCCCTAAACTGGTACCTAAAGCGTAAGACTGATCATCTTACCTTCATGCAACAAAAATATTCAAGATACGCTGCGATTAGTTACTATTAATTGATGCGAAGTGATGTTTCTATTACCACCCTTACCCCTTCAATATAACAATAAAATAAAATAAGATTTATTTGATTGTATGTAAAAAATGCATCATGATGATTCACAAGAACTTGAAATCAAACCGTAAGCTTCATGGTTCCTGTTGAAATATTACCAAGAAAACATTAATTTATCACGTTAAGAGGTTACAACGTCAAAAGAACAGTACAACCGTTTAAAAATTGCAGATGTAAGCTTAATTTCGAATCACGACCCTTTGACGCCGACGTGCGGTGATTTACACTCGAGAAATCGTAGAACATCAAATTATTTGATTAAATATATAAAACGACTCCATACAAAATGAAAAAAAAAGCACGTGGTAACACGTAATTAATTTTTCGTATTTTTTCTTATTATTTACGATATGCACTAATAAAGGAAACATGTATATGAATAAATCTTGAAATGCAACTCATTTTAATAAATATTATATTTGCATATTACCACTCGCAGATTTGTCTATGTCTACCGGTTCCGAATGAGAGGTTCAGGTCCAATCGCTGGTTTCCAGACTAAGAAAACTGTTTCATGTATTATGCTTACCTAGAAACATTTTGGACATGGCACTCTCAGAACTATATATTTTGCTATTTTCCAGTCAGTGGTAACCTATGGTATAGTGGGCTGGGGAGGTTGCACTGCGTCTATCACAAACCTCCTAATAAACGTACAAAATTTAATTCCAAGAGTGATGCTGCCTTGTCTCTGCACTTTCGCATCTGAGACATTGTTCCAATTCATGAAGGTACTGAACATTAGACAAAAAAAAAAAAAGTCATTGACATATTTCTGGTCATGCGGCTACAAGAGTAGATCCCAGCAGAATGCTCGTACGAGGTTTTCCTGTAATTTAAATAGTTCAATTATAAAAACACGTACGACCTTTGCTCAGAGGAATTTCTCTTTTTTGGCCCCAAGAGTATTCAATGTCCCGGATGAACATATTAAGTTCTCCGAAACGAAAGCCATTTTCAGGAGTTTGGATTTGATTTAAGGGCAGAGACCGTTGCAGGAGACTGCTGCGAGATATTGCATATATTTATATACTATTAATCGTTTTGTCCAGATTATGTAATAATATTTAAATTATTTTTTTTTGCAATTATTTAATTATGCATACGCTTCCACTTTCCGTTGTGTTGTATCTCAACTCAACACAGGGCCCTTGGCCTCATAGAGTTTGGGATACGTTATTATTGTTTTTTTTTTTGTAATATGAATGAATTTTTATCAATGAATAAAAAAAATAAAAATTCGGGGTTTAGGCTTTTTTATATTGAAATCTGATGACGCAAATTAAGAAGCAGCCGATCGATTAACGATGCAATTATTTTCGTAACTATACAAGAAGGGAAATGTGTCATAAATTCAATAGGTAATTGATTCGAAGGATTTCTTTAAATTCTTGTATCTATTGTCTCATAATTTTATAATTGTATCCGGCATGGAGAAGGGAAATCCATCGTTGACATCAATATCACGGTTCACGGTATTGTTTGGTTAAGAAAATACTGAATAAAATAATTTGAATTCGTCTTTAATCTGTGGGGTTCATAGTCCAAGATTGATGACACAAACGCGTGCTAAATCGTTTCACCTGAAATACAGAGCGACGGCCGATGAAGCGAGTCATTATTTTATATTGGATTCAATACAACATATTCTGCAAGTCTAACAGTGTTGCACATAACGACGAGGGCAACGTCCTGCAGTATATGAAGATCGTTCCTACCATGGAGATATGAAGAACGAAGAAACGCGGCCTACAAAGAGACCACAGGGCATGGAAACGCCCAGTCAGCCCAACAAGTCGGCTCAACGCAGTCACTAGTTTCAGCATGTAGGTCAAGTGCAACCTCTCTTCAACCCCTCATCGCCATTACTCTCGCATTATACGAGTGTTATAATATCCATGCCTACACTTTTTAATATTTCTTCGAAAAAATTGCAGAAAAATTGGTGAGATTGTCTGATAAATATGTCAAAAATCATTTGAGTCCAAATTTTTGTAAACAAGAACTGGATTCAACCCCCTAGGGAGCTGTTAACATTTACGTATCACGACAAAGATGAAGAACATTTTTTAAGATTGAATTATTTCACCAACATACCTAGTATATTGATAAAAAAATTCACTCAGATAAATCTCACTCGCATCAATAAAGGTTTAAGCTCTTTAACTTCACAAAGATATGGAATAATTGGCGGAATACTCATGTTTACATGTAGAAAAAATGGTGAATATTACGCAGCGTGTAAAGTGGCCACTTAAAACAGCCAATGACAGGTCATAAGCCCTGTAGATACCTAGACTTCTATATTATCTTCTCCAAAATGTTTTTCATCTCTGTCGTGATATGTTGATATGTATGTATATCTTATTATCAACATATCACTACAAAGATGGAGAATATTTTAGAAAAGGGAATATGGAAGTCTAAGCATTTACATGCCTTATGACCTGTCATTGACGAGTTTGAGTGAACATTTTACAAGCTTAGTAATATTCACCATTATGTTTATACATCCATATTTCTTAAATTCATCCAACTGTTGATTTTTGTGAAGTTGAAGAGCTGAAACTTTGTGTAAAATGGCCACTAAAACCCGCTAATGTCAAGTCACAGCCCCTGTAAATACTTAGACATCCATATCTCTTCTCTAAAATAATCTCTGTCCCTGTTGTAATATGTTAACCCTAGGGGGTTAAATCCAGTCCATGTCTGCGAACATTTGGACAATCTAAAAATATTGTCGATATTATGTTTTTTGTTTATATTTTTTATTATTTTGTATATTTTTACGAAAACGAAAGTTTTAAGCGTTAGTAAGGCCTTTATTCATAAAATACAGAAGAAAGTATGTAAATTATTGTAATATAAAACGTATTTTTAAAATTTTATTGTGTATTTTGTGTGTACTATATGTGGGTGCCATAGTGATATCTTATTCCTTGAAACGTCCATTTTCATTGTCCATAATAAAGCTTATGAATAATAACATAAAGTAACACAAGGTTCATAAGGCCCTACTTATAAATCTGGTATAAAGTTACGCCTAGGCTTGGAGATAGAATCAGAATGCAAATACCATCCTTATGCTACCACTATAATAAGGATGGTATTGACATCCGTATTCTACCACTTACTTATACCTGGGCGTAACTTTATGCCAAGTTTATTTATTTTATTGGGTAAACAAACAGTATGTACACAAATGTTGAAAATTTCTTTGTATGTTAGTGAAGGACACTAATGCACACGTCAAAAAAATTGTTTGTTGAAAAGAAACGAAATGAAAAAATATGTACATAATAATAAAGTTAAATATCTGCTTCTCTCAAAATTTCTATGATTTTTGACCGAAATTTACATACATTGTCACAAAAAATATCAGCCGCCCCAAATCTATTATTGTATTAAACGCATATTAGGCCAGTCATATTCTACATTAAAATTGCAAAACGCGATGTAAACTATTGAGGAGGATATTTTTATCTAAAGAAGAATTTATTGTTATCAAAAACATTTTTCACTTTGTGGTATGACATTTTACACTTATTTGTTTATAAATTTGTATAAACCACTTAATTTTTTTAAATAGCAACGCGTGTAATTATAAGTTAGATAAATTCCTGACGATTAGGTAGTAACCTCGAAACCGGTCGAAGTGTAATTAAAAAAAATTAAGTGGTTTATACAAATTTATAAACAAATAAGTGTAAATAAGAATTGTTTCAAAAGGATGATCAACCGGGACCCTCAAAAAAGAGTAAAGTTTATTTTTTTGTAACATTATAATTATTTTGTTTAAACGTGTGTCAATAAATGACAATAGACTTAACAATTTTTTTTTTTTTTCACATAATGCACACAATTTCATGTTAGGTAAGGCTCATATTTTAAAACTTGTATTGTTGCAATTTTTGTTTTTTACTATTACAAGATAATTATAAGGTTTATAGACTCTGTTTTGCGCTTAAATGAAAGGTAATTAAATTTGCTAAAACTTAATTAACCACAATTTTCTATAAGCGTGAGCGGTTATGCCGATATTCAGCTGAAAACATAAACAGAACTCAAAATTGTAACATTTCTGAAAACCAAGTAAATTTTTCAAGCATCACATCTCAAAAACTATAAGACATACGAAGTTGTGGGTTAGCTTTAATTGTTTCCGATTTAATAAACTTTCAAAATGACATTAGAACTAATGTCAAAAGCCAGTATTTGAATCGAACTGCAAAAACTGAAAAAAGTACGAAAATTTTGCAGTTTTTCGCGTATTACGTAGGTAGCACAACTTTTTTTTGCTTGCAAAACGTAGTTTCACAATCCCCTAAGGGGTCCAAAAAACATAACAAAAAAGCAGCTTTACATCGCGTTTTGCGATTTCAGGTGTTTTTTTTTGTAACATTTTACTGGCCTATATTCTAGGTATTGCAGATTGTTTCGAATAGTTTGTTAACGCCTTTTCTGTGTAAAACGGAAGATTTTGTCTTGTCGGTCTAGATGGCACACGGAATGGAAGTCTTTCAAGACGGTTAGGAGAATCCATTTTATTATTTATTAATTTGTATAAAAATAGCTGGTCTAACATTGTTCTTCTATTTTTTAGAGAGTTTATTCCATGGTTCTGCATACTTTCAGCATGGTTAGTTTTTTAAATATATTTTTCTTATATGGTAGTTGCTTTATTATTTACCTTGCTTATAATATACAAGGTTTATATTTCAAAAGATAATTTTTTTGCAATTATGTTTCTTTAAATTTATCGAAACTGTTAGGATCACGAGGGATATACTTATGTGGACCAATCGGGAACTTCTCAGCATTTGCTCATGTGGAGAGGAAACCACTTAAAACTCTTCAGGAGAAGCCGGCCTGTTGGCAGTAGTGAACATGCTTTCTGTTCCACTAGAGGAGTGTTCGGTATTTTTATTTATTTATTTTATTTTATTCAGAAAACATACAGTCATACATAATAAGTATTAAAAACAACAATTTTTTAACATAAAAAGACCAATTAAGTTTTCATAAATTATGCAAAAGATATAAACATTAAATGACAAAAAAAAGAAAAAAATAAGAATTTCAAGTGAGAAAAGAATAATTATTAACATTTTCGTTTTCCATGGACGTAATGAATTAAAATAAATAAAAATACCGAATGTACACTCCGAACCATCCACGCACACACATGAACGTACATATAAAACATACACAAACATATACATTACATCATTACATGCGGCACATATATAGCATAAATCACCCAAGATGCACATTCAGCAACTATCCCAAATAATCGATAATTTTGTTTAAATTATTATGAAAATAAAACGTTGTTATCAGTGTTACACAATTTCCTTCTTTTACAAGAACACAACTATAGTTTCGGGAGAGCACTCCTCCCATTGACGGGTGATATAAAACTAATATAATAAACACAGAAAATTGTTCACAATGTCATCGAATCTAAACAAAAAATAAACAGATTAATCAGTGAAACTTAGAGCAGGGGGTTTTTTTTCCTTATTTAAGGTGTTGGCATATGAATGGATGGTCTTAAGTACAGATACGAAAACATGGACAGAACATTAAGTCGAATTTATTTCTTAAAATTTATTCCCCACTCTGGTTTACTTTACTTTACTCTTACTTACTTACTTTTACTCTTACTTTTCTTTTACTTTATCAAATAATTTTGTTCCCTGCTTTGGTTTATTTTACCAACTGCCTGCACTATATTGACCGTGTATGATTCTAACTCTCGTGTGAGTAGCATGGTTAGTTTACGAGTAAGGCTCTTGGTGTTTTTGATTTACGGCACCCCTGGATACGACGCGGCGCTACGATGACGTGACGTGGCTCCGGGGTATGACTGCAACGTATGTAATGCAGGCGTAACAATGAGGTTCGTTCTGTAATACGTAATATCTCTTGTTCCAGCGTCCGATTACCCCGACCGGCATGAGAACAAGACAGCTAAACGCGCGCGATCAGCTGTTCGCTATGCCGCACCGCGCCGCAGAAAACTTAAGAGTGGAGTCAGCATAATGTGCTAACTATTTATGTCATGGTAGGGCTTATGAGCATAAATTCAAAAAACAATTCAACAGGAGAGCCAAAGCAATGCTTGAAAAATATATTTTTTTTAAAGTAAAAAAAAGTATTTGTGTTTTTATGATTTGATGTTTTTTGTTGATATTTCTTGATAAAACTACGTAGTTAATGATTATGATAAAATTATAAATAAACTTATCAATGAAACTTCTTGGTTAAGTTTTACTTTTTATTATTTTGACCAACGAGCGCTTTGCACTAGTCTTGAAGATGCCTACTCAGGCGAAAGCGCTCGTTGGTCAAAATAATAAAAAGTAAAACTAAACCAAGAAGTTTCATTGATAAGTTTATTTATAATTTTATCATAATCATTTTTATGATTTACCAAAATATTTCAATTTGGGGTGCCAGTTTTAACGAGTTGTAAATAACTCACTATTAGAAAATGGGAACCAAGTTGTGGCAGAGTAGAGTGCGAACCTTGGACATCTGATCCGTGAGCCCGCGACTCTAGCCACGAGACCACAACCCGTTTCAAAACATTATGCACAAACCGTTGTAACTTATAACAATAAGCACAAGCTTATAATTATGTTTTCAAACTTGCATTTGGCTCTTCAGTAAAACTGTTTTTTCGTAATCATCATCATCGTCATCATTCCCTTTCCGCACCTAATGATGCATAGGGCACTGCATTGGTACACCAATCGCAGCGTGTCTTGATCATTTTTGTTACATGAAGGTAAGATGATCAGTCTTACGCTTCAGGTACCAGTCCAGGGACTATGAAATATTCTAGTGTAAAAACACCCTTTTAAATAAATATTTCACATCAACCATGTCGGGAATCGAACCCGAGACCTCTTGAATGGCAGGCTTACGCGCTAGCCACGAGGCCGTATTTTGTAATTATACTCACAAATCCTCCCGCCATATTTATTTATTATTATTTGGGTACATAGGTGTAGGATTTTATGCTTGATGAAAACATGGGAGCTCCTACCCAGTTGTAGGTTGTAGGAGCAATGAAATGAAATTATAAACCCCATTTGCATAATTAAGGTATTAAATAGTTGACATATTGAAGCTAGATTACCTATCATTGTGTGTATTCAGTACATCTACAAAGATTTGAAAAAACTCAAAAAACATTTTTTTTTTAACTTGGGTCTTAAAAAGTGACTTTTCAGACCTTATTCGAACCGCATATGGTCTCATTCACTCACAGAAATATGATTTAACGTGAGAATGAGTGAGATAGAAGTATCCCGAACGGAATATCAGTAGTGGTTTGTTTATAAGGTATTCTTTGCACCACTTTCGCAGGTACAATGTACAATTAAACTGCAAAGGCATTGTTCCTTTTTAGCGCTACAAATTCGTGTGACCGTCCATCGTATTTATTTTTTATTTTATTATTTATTTATATTTTTTTCATTTTAAACTATAATTAATCATTTAAAAAATGTGACCTCACTGGGGTTACCCGTGCCGAGGACACTTTTTTTTTTTTTTTTTTTTTATTTGAAAATTTATTTATAAACCCTTACGGATTATAACATTCATTTTACATAAAATAATACATAAATTTTTCATTTATACTCTGTTGTTTAAAATAATATTTTTTACATCTTTTGTAAAGTTTGTCTGAGTCTTTTGTTTAGTTTTGTCTGGTAGTTTATTGTATAATTTCAGTCCCTGGTTCATTAGTCTTGATTGTCCTTGTCTTGTTTTAAAAAGTTGTATATGGTATTTGTCTGATATTCTCGTATTATGTCCATGTTGACTACAATTTTTTATTAGTTTTAGTTCTTCGTCTACAATTACATTAGTGGCTAATTTATGGATAAATTTTAATGATTCTAGTTGAAAGAGTTCAGTTATATTTAATTGCTTAGTTTGTTTAAAAAGTTCTCTAGTTGCAGTTAAATAGGGAAGGTCATATACTAACTTTAATATTTTATTTTGTTGTCTTTGTAGTCTGTTTATGTCATTTTGATATCCTGCTCCCCATAATAGTTGCGTATAACATATTTTAGTTTTTACATAGGCTTCATACATTAGAATTTTTTCCGTTTTTGGAACAAAGTTTTTGATTTTTAAAAAAAGACTCGATAATGTCGCCACTTTGCTAATTAAATTGTTGATATGAATTGTCCATGTTAATTGTCTGTCTATTGTTGGTCCTAAGTATTTAACATGTTCAATTTCAGTAAGTCGTTCATTATTTATGTTAATTATACTATTTTTTTAAAAGATTTTTACATTGAGAATAAACAAAGAAGACTAACTTAATAAACAGAGATAATTAACAAAATGTTCAGACAGTTTTAAACACTAGGTATTTAAGTTTTAATTTTAAATTTTATTTATTAGGGATATCAACAGTAATACATGTTAAAAAAATATAACAAATAAACATCCAGAGAATAAAACCAATGACAGATATCCGCAGAAATACATGAAATACTCGTACAATAAATGTTTGTGTGAGTGTAAGTGTAAGTGTGTGAGAGGGTGGGTGAATAGGTGTTATAATGGAATAAGGGTGGACATGTGTGTAAATATCATTGCACAAGTGTCAAAAATATTTTTAATATTAAGAATTAGATATAAAAAAAGGTTTGAAAATAGAAACTTCTAAGTATAAGACAAAAATATGATAAAATTAATGTATGTACATCTATATTATTTATATTACAAAACGCACAATGAAAGAATAAAATATTATTAGCATATTGGTACAAAAAAATAATAGGCTCTCGTGTCCAAATTTGTATCATCATTCCATGACTGCTCTTTAGTCGGATATTATAATATTCACAAACAGTCTGCAGCCCTTTCTGTTAGCTGCCAGCTCCTGTGCGACCTCCCAAGTCAAAATAAAAAATGCACAATAGTAAAATTTAACCAACAAGAAACGACACACACGACAATAAAGACTAAAAAATATAAGATTACCAATGTGGTAAATAAAAGAAAATCAAAACTCCTTTTCAAAAGGTGTAAACTGTGAAATGAATTTCCTGATTGTGTTAATATAAGCTGGTATAAACTCATTTCAAAAAAACTATTTCGGCCGCGTTCATTCTGCTTTCATTTTCCTTTGCCAGTTTTATGTTTCACTTCCACACATAAGTGTTGGGACTAAAACTTCGCTGTGCATGTATGAATAGTTAAATCAATAAAAAAATAAAAAAATAAAAAAATAAAAAAAACTCATGGTCACCCTACGATTCGCCTTCCATTCATGGAGTGGAGAAGTGCTAACGCATGACGACCATTGTTTATGATTCGCATAATTTAAGCAGCCGGAATGAAAAAACACCAACAACAGTCAGGGCTCTGAATGGAAAAACAATAATATCTGCCTACGTTCGGTTTAAGTAGCCCGAAAAGAAACGTCACTTTTCTTAGAAACCTTAGTTTTCAAGACGATCCTGAATTACATTAAAATACACGTCCGCTTATTATGTTAACCTATTTCGCCATCCGATTTGTACATACATATTATTACATTTTTACTATGTGATATAATAATCGTTTAATTTTTTATTTATTCGTTACTTTTCATTGTTCGTTTCGTTGCGTTTGAGAGAATTTAAAATATTTAAGTTTTACGTCTTAAAAATAATAAATAAATAAATAAACAAATTAAATGGATTAATTTTATTTGCGGAGGAGTTTCGTGGAAGAAAATACGAGTTATTTTTTCTTTTTTACGGTTCCATGAATCTTTTACAAAATTACAATAAAACCAGTAATTTTTTTTATTTTTTATGTTAAAAAAAAAGCAAAAACATCTAAAGAAGCAAACAATAGTAAAAAGGTAGTATTTATAAAAAAAAAATATATATAAAAAAAGAATACATCTGTAAAAATCATAAATATTTACCTATATAAACAAAGGTAAATTTATGAAAATCATCATCATCAGTGGCGCCACAGCTCGTTGTGGGCTCTGACCTCCTCCAGAATTTAATTGCTCCAGAATGAAAGAAAATAGCAGTTTTAAAAAAGAGGAAGAGAATAAAAAAATAAAAAAGTGCTTTAAAAGGAAAGTGAAAAAATTAACATCATGGTATATATTAATATGACACTTCATGCCTTGATGCCCAAAATCCCCTGACTCTGTCAAACCAAATCATTGAAAGGGTCGAGAGTTTTAAATACCTGGGAGTATATTATGTTACGGAAAATAGTCCTTTCAAAATAAACTGGGAGTGCGGCTAGGAATAGCAGTCGCCATATTCAACAGTATGAAGGGTGTCTCGAGATCGGATATTTACTGAAAACCAAATGCCTCCTATATAACGCGTGCAAAACACATATTCTTCTCTATGGAAGCGAATCGTGGCACTTCACTAGGCCCCAAACCGAAAAATACTGAGTTTTGTGCCAGTCAGTATTATTTTAGTATTACGAAAAATCTAGTAAAAAGAAATAAATGGGAAGGAATAATAAGGAATGTAAGAAAATAATCTGAAAGGAATCCATAAAAAGTTAATGTTGTTTGTAAACATTCAAAAACAATCTTTTTTTAAACACAAAAAAACAACATTTTTTGTACATGCATTCTCTTTAAATGCAACCCTGGTAGGTCGATAAAAAAAGATTCGTGAATATTTTAATACATATGAACACGCGCAGAACAAAGATTTACATTTCGCATAAAACCACACGCAAATCGGTTAAGACGTTTAGGAGGAGTTCAGTGGCATCACGCATATAGAAGAATTATATATTTAAAAATAAGTTAATATTTTACGTACGGTATAACATTCACCATAGTCGTTTGAACATACGTATTTTTTCGTTGATTTTTCTGAAATAAAGAGCTGAAACCCATTGACAGTATTAGTTTGAGATATATACAAATAATTACTACCGCATAAAAACGCCTGAAAATTGTTTAAAATCTTAAAAAATTGAAATCCTCAAATATTTTTAACATCACTATAGCTTCAAACGGAAAATAATTTGATTTTGGAAGAAATGGACATGTGTGCGTGTTTACTTTTCTCACTTGTGAAATAATATAATCCCATTATGAACACAGAAAGTTACACGAAAATGTAAAAGCTTTCTGTGAATTTTCCACGGTATTATTTTGACTTTTGACACGTGAACACAAAATCGGCATCGGCTTTCCATTAAAAGTAGAGGGATTCATGAAAAACACCGAGTCTGGAGTCGCTTCGCTTTCAAAACAAAGTTGTAGACTATTCGCAAACTACGTATGATATCAAAAGTTTATATCAAAAGTTATCCCCACAAATCAATCATCTAAATCGCACTCCTTTTACAAGCACTTTATTTACTAATGAAATCATATTATCTGTTTATATCAGTGATGGGTAACCTATGACACCCGTGTGAAAGAAAGAAGTGACACGCCAAGACATTTTGGGTGACACGGATCGTTTACGAACGATATTCGCCAAAGAACGAGAACGAGCGATGTGCTTTATTCATTAAGGCTGTAATCTCATAAAACGTACGAAAAACGATGAAACGATGTTTCTTCAAAATTGCGCTATTGAAAAAAAAAGTAAATATGCATTAGATAAAAGCAATCATCTTTTAAGGTATTTCAGTTAAAAAATATACTTGAAAGATTTATATAACTAAAATATATTGGCTTTTCGACTAAAATGTAGACCAAATTTTGGTACATTGATACTTATTTAATTTCTATAACATATTTGTCTCTTTCATTTACTTAGGCTGAAAAAAAAGAATTTTACTGTGTCGACACGTTTTGCTTTTTTCAAAAATAGTTTCCATGTTGTACCATACGTCCGAAGACGGCAGATAAAATTAAGCGATTTTAAGGGTTTTTGGATTGTCCAAACTCCTTTAAAAGACAATTTATCAACATCAAAAAAACTATAGAGACACGCCACAGATGGATATTTATAGTGTGTAAAAAAGCATTGCTTTAGTGGAGGAAATTCGGAAACACGTTTGCATGAAGAAAAGTTAGACCGCGTATCCTCTTGATATTCCTAGATTTAACATTTTTCAGAATTTCAGATTTTTCAGAATTTGACACGCCGAGTTGAAAGGTTACCCATTACTGGTTTTTATATTTGTATAAACCACTTTCATTTTCAGTTATACGACGATCAGTTTCAAAGGTACTACCTTATCGTCAGCGCTTATCATAATTATCATACTCGTAGTATATCCCTTATTTGCACACGGTAGTGCATTACATTAATAAATTTATTCGTGGTTTTTATCTGAGAGTAGCCATTGAGTCCAAAACGCTCGTTCAGGGTTCTGGTTCATTTTTCGGCTTAAAACTGAATTTCGTATTCGCCTGGACACAGATCAACAATAAACAATACAGAAAACTCGAATCGCAAGTTGTTGTTTCTGCAACTAAGTATGATTATTTATTGTATTCCATTAACTATTATGGTTAATTATCAATGTTTTGCTGAATATATTTTTATTAATGCAGTAATTATTCGAGCCTTGACTTAGATGATATAATTAGTTTTTAAATCTGTGTGTGAGATCTCATTTGGTATACCCGCTAGCGATTTCTACCTCAGTGTCATAGCAACTAATTGCGATTTTATCTTTTATTGTAAAAGGGCAACGTATTGGGATTTCAGGTGGGATGACCTGACAACTTATCAGTCAAATCATTGGATGATTGATGCCTAAATGGCTAGCTGTCAAGGAGATATTTCATGAGTCAAATTTTTTTTCAAAAGGATAATGTTGGTTAATTGATACGATATCGCGTTTGTTCTCAATTAAACGGAAATATCTTCAATATGTTTGTAAACATATTAATTATTTAGTAAGTACAGCGAGGAAACGAATCTTTATCTTTATAACACTGCGTAATAGATTGTTCATTGTAAATCCTAAAAGTATATCCAATTTATTCAAAATTGTAAATTCAATATGGGATTGCCCTGAACTATTATCTCTCATCAACTTCAGGGTGCCTGGAAGAATGACTAGACAGGTGCCACGGTTTTGTAGCAACAATTTACGGACAGTGTATACTTGTAATGCCGTATTAAATAGACTTCATGAACTCGGCAATAGTTATTCCCACGTATCTGATATATTTAGTGTAGGGTATTGTTCCTATAGAACAAACCTTTTTAACTTTTTCAAAGATGGTGAATGGTAATTGTATTTATTTATTCATGCATTTCAGAATATATACAGTTTTTTGTTCACTTTGCCCAGCTGTATGAAACAGTACTTATGATTTTATTGTTGTATTACTGTAGTGTTTTATTATTTAAACTTTCTACTGAATATGAAGTATAATTTTTAGGTTATTTTTTTAATATAAATCTTGTATAGTTTTTAGGTTTAATTTTTTTTTAGAAATCTTGGGTATAAGGAAATTTATGTTTTAAAAAAAATATTTATATTAAAACAAATATGTTAGTATTATAAATGTTTGTAAAAGGCAGATTTGCCGTTTATGTTAATAAAATAAAATAAAATAAAAAATGGTTTGTGCAACTCCGTTTTGGCCTACGGTTGTATTTGTTGGGGGGGAGCTGCCGAGATTATACTTGATCCCTTGATTAAGTTACTGTCGTGGCTTATCTAAGCAGGTAACCATGTCTAATCTTTTGTGAACCTGTAAACTAAATTTACGCCAAGCAATACTGCCGGGCAAAGTGGAAACCGTCGACGAGTTGACAGACGAAATTAAAAAATGGCGAACGTACAAAAACATGAGCGGTTTCGCTGACGCTGGGGGAAATAAAACTTGGGAAGACTCCTATGAAATCCAAATGGAACCGAAATCGTAAGTGAAATAGTTTTTATATCGCCAAGCTAATTTACACCTTGCACGACAACTGATTAGGCTGTTTATTTTCAAACATGGTTTCTTTTTGTTGATCAACCCACCTAGTTTAATAATGCCATAACTTTCATTTCCTTTTTTTACTTAAACAATAAATCACTATGGATAATTATTATGCATAATAGTACTCACTTTTATGAGCAAGATTTATCTCACCCTGTTTAAAGTAGGTCTCGAAACTTTCGTTCGTTTAATTATTAAAGGGCAAACATCCCTGTTGCAGTCAATAAATTGCAAGCTTTACTCAGTCCAAGTTGAATCTACAACCATACAGATAAAATGGAATTTCCTACGTCAATCGACAGATTGCATGACCTATTTCAATAGGAAGATATAAATGTGTCTAATTTCTTTTTTATTTAATGAAAATAATACACAATTTTATCATAGCACAATTTTTTTATTTTTTTTATGTCGAGACTTGTTAGAAAATGCCGTGTTCAGTCGGGACTCTTCTATATATAAATCAAAAATATTTATAAACATATTAAACAATACAGAAAATAATCAAAACAATTTACAAAATATATATATATATGTTTTTAATATATAAATAATAAAAAAATATACATATCGAGAAATGGAATGCAGAAAAGGTATTTAATAATACCAGGCAATATGTAGTTGATAATTTATAGTAATTTTTTAATTCATTCGGTAATTAATTAATAGTAAAAATAAATACAAAATAATACAGTAAAGTAATAATAGTAACACATCTATAGAGTCGAATATGTAATTTGATAAACATAATAATTAATTATTTTATTTTATTTTATAATTTTATTCTTCGATTAGCAATAGTTAAAATATATATATTAACAAATTATTAAGCATCACTTTTAAGTTTATTCAAAGTTGATATACATACATTATACGTATATGAATAATAATGAAGACAGCATCGATATTATTTATTTATTCCCAAAGCAATCTTATACAGTGGTATCTACACCTCGATAAAATCCAATTATGGATCTTCATCTTAAATAAAGACGTTGTTTTGTAGAACTTAATATGTTCATCCAAGACGTTGAACACTCTTGGAGCTATATACGAAAAGTGTCTCCGAGCAAACATCGTACGTGTTCTCACTATCAAGTAGTTGAGGTTTTGCAAAAACCTCGTATGGGCATTCTGTTGGGACCTCCTTCCGTAGCCGCCTGATCAAAAAATTGTTAATACTTTCTTGATATAAATTTGTCGGATATCAAGTACCTTTAATAATTGAAATAATGGTTCAGTTGGGTAAGTCGGAGGACACTGAAACATAACTAAGAGTTAGCTTTTGCGTCTTGATTAGGGGGTTCTGGACAATTGTCGAGCAACCTCTCCAGCCAATTATGCCATAGGCAGTCACCGATTGGAAAAGCGCAAAGTAGACATTTTCGAGAGTGTCAACGTCCAGGATGTTTCTGAGTGAGCTAAGGACATGACACAGTTTTCTTAATCCAGATACCAGGGACTGAACCTGTGTCTCCCATCGCCCAATTATAAGAGGACAATTTCAATCAAATCTATTGGCAGCCTTCTCCTTGTATTCATTTGACTAATCTATTTTGGCGTTGAATTAAATAAAATTATAGTCTCATCAATTTTATATTCTAATTTATCATTCATTTCACTAATAAATCATGATAACTTATTTGGATAAATTAGTGTTTAATAAATATCAGAAATGTCATTCACATAAGTTTAATCAGGCAAACTAAGATTGTATCGTATTTGTATTGTAAAAATAAACTCTGTGAACGCCATTCTCGTGATCGCAGACTCGTAAAGTGGTATATATTTTTTATTTTATGGAATATCGTTGTTGATGACGGAGTTGACTTGACTGGTGGTTGCATTTTGAAGGGGGGTGTGAGAAACTGGATAAATGGATTTTTTAAACTTAACTTAAATCGTAGCATTTATTTAATGACTTATCTTGGATTTTTACACTCCCATTTCATTGCCTCACAGTACACAGATAAATTATAAACCGTACAACCATCCGAGCGAAAACCTTTTCAAATCTAGAGAAGGCCTTGACTTGAGACAAATCTTCATAAAAAAAGTCATGTTCAACATTCATAAAAATAGGAGCACTCAGGTGATTGAAGTCATGCGCACTCAACCAGAGTACAGCGAGAAACGATTTGGTGATTCCAATAACACGTACAGCAGTATTCCAAAAATCATTTGTTTATAATGGACCTAAACTAGATATCCTGACACCGTGTGTTTGGAAATCTTAAAAATCAACAGTATTAAAAATAAGAATCGGTTGACAGACATTGGAAGTAAGGAAATAGAAAATTTGTTAAGGATAGTAATCTAAATATTATGAGATTTCATTCAATCGTTTATTGATCTGTTTTTTTTTTATATTAGACGTAAACTGTACGTATTTTTTCTCGTTTGTGTAACTGTTTTACTCTTTCTTTAATATAATTTTTATTTATGGAAAACATATTCGGCAAACGTACTTAAAAGGTATTTTGCCGCAACACATCGGTTTTGAAGAACAGGTACTAGCCCATATAGGAACCGATTGCAACTTCATCATTATCATAATCATCATTCCATGTCCGCTCCCTAGTTGAAACATATGGTATCCGGAAAGAGCCACCATGTATCTCTGCCGGCTGCCAACTCTTTTGCGTCCACCCAAGCCAGGTTCTCATCCCGAAGTTCTGACATAAACTGCCGACGAACTGTCAGCAGTGGACGTCCAAGACTTCGAGAACCTGATGCCTTGTAAAGTGGGCAAGCGTCGTTAAGGCTCTTAGGAGGCATCCGCAGTATATGGCCTAGCCAACCGTATCGCCTCCGCTTGACGACAGTTGTTATCGGAGTTTGCTGCGTCCGTTATCTTATTACCTCATTCCTCACAAAATCAAACCACCGCACACCCAAGATTCGTCTAAGACACTTATTCTCAAAACTCAGAATTTTGCTATTTTGGGCACTAGTGAGGTGCCACGATTCGCATTCGTAGAGGAGAATAGGTGCAACTTCGGACATTCTAATATTTCTGCCGAACCTTTCATAGGTATATTGAGCCTATTCCTGGTACAAGCAATTTTTGTCAGAGTGTTTTTGTGCCATTTTGTCTAATATGTATGCATAAATAAATAAAGACGAAAACAAGACTGCACTTTACTCCCTAGGGCAGTGGTCGGCAAACTCATTAGTCAAAAGAGTCAAAGATCAGCGGTACAAAAATTAAGATTTCTTTGAAGCGCTTAATTTTTTTTGGTCTAAAACGTTTCCTCAAAGCCAACGGGCCTTATTATGTGAGTGGTAGAAGATTTGTGTATTCTCTCCCCTTTTCAACTAATAATTCTTATAATTTGCGATAATTGACCAATTCTGTTGTCAATCTTAATTACCAATTCCAAAATATTGAATTTCTTCGGGAGATGTCTTCGCACAAAGCGCTTCTTGGTGAATGATCCAACGATAAACTAGTATCTCGTGATGATAGAAACAGAACCTTCTCTCTTTTCGGCACACTTTTTGTCTTATCTGTTTTAAAACTATTTTATCGAGTGTTAGATGATGTTTTTCTGTCCATTTAATGACAGAGTTTGCAATATCCTCGTCACGCGTTTGACCTTTCAGTGGCAATAATCCTAACAGTTCTTCATTAGGACCAGTTGACAAAATAAGCGAAGAGGGGTTGTGTGAGCCGCACTCGAGAGGCTTTAGAGCCACATGCGGCTGGCGAGCCGCGGTTTGCTGACCACTGCCCTAGGAAGTTATCAAGATTGAATTATTTTGCAACAGAGAGAGAAAACTTTTTTGAGGGAATATGGAACATTTATAGCGCTAATGACCTGTCATTGACTGGCAGAATGGGTTGTGTCGCGGACTCGCGGATCAGAGGTCCGAGGTTCGAACCCTACTCTACCACAATTTGATTCCCATTTCCTGATAGTAAGTCCGAGCACGGAAGATAAAACTAGGCGCTTTTAAGTGTTTTCGAATAGTCTTAGCTTTTATAAAAGACAATTTATTAACAAAAAAACAAACGATAGGAACACGCCAAACACGCAGCTCTAGTGTCATAACCCAGGAAGAAAATACAGGAATACGTTTTTATTCAGAAAAGTCAGACCGCACATCCTCGTAATGTATTATTTTGCCAATTAAATATATTATAATAATTCGCAACCTTAAACAGAAACTTGATATTAATTACATAATGATTCAATCGCACGCATAATACTCGTAAGTCTCGTAATAAAAATAACAAAAGGATTGTCGTGACGTGCGACACAATTAATAATGCATAATGTACAGGTTCATTGTCCATCATAAAAAAATTACATTAATTAAATTGATGGAAGACCAAAGTGAGGTATGTCGTATTCGACGTAATAATATTATGTAACATATGTGGTTAAATGAATACTTTATTTTATTGTAGTTATTTATGTATATGTCGCCGCCAAATGGTTAAATCAGCCACTCAACAGAGCGGCTAGGCTGTTCATTAAATGCCGGCAATCAACTTAACGGCTAGGCCGTTTGTTTAATGAATTACGATAACGTTAAATGTGTTGGCTGGTTGTAAGCTAGCCTTTTGGAAACGGCCGAACCAAAAGCCTTACCTTACTTCACATACCAATTTTTTTTTTTAACTCTTGTTATTGTTGTATTAATATTAAAGAGGCTAAGCGACGTTCAACTCTTTCGTTAAACGTTCATTTAACAAACAGCCTAGCCATTCAGTTGAATGCCGTCATTTAATAAACAGCCTGGACGCTCAGTTCAGTGGCTGATTAAATTATTTGGCGGCGACGTATATGCATTTTTTTCATAAAACCAAAAGTTCCAAAATATATGCACTTTGGTGGGCCTATTAGTCGAAGCAATATCTTGCAGCCAACTTAAAAAGAGACGAATAACAAAAAAAAGTCAGAATATATTCAGTTTTTTTTTTTTTTAATATTCTTATTTACTTTCCAATTTTAGCTGTTTTTTAGTGGACAGAGAGAGTTTGTATAAATTCATCAATAAAATACTTTTGCATAGCACATTACATTGCGAGGAATGTGGGATCACTTAACGTGTTTGACAGGAAGAGGGTCCATTAAAGAAAAGGAACGTTTTATTTTTTTAATTTAGGAAAGTTAGAGTTCAAAGGATATGTAAAAATGTTTCAGATGTATTTTATAAGTGGCCAAGGAAGGCACATATTTATATATGAAGTGTGAGCTCAAAGTCTGACACGTATACGTATATAAATGGCACTCAGTGAACATTTTTTTTTCATAAAAAAAATGTAAACGAAAAATGAAGCCACAGCCCTCTTCAAAAAAAATTGCATCATTCAAATTATTAGGTTTCTATTCAATTTTCTATTTAAGGTGTTGTGCAACTGAGATTTAAGGCTGTAGTCTGGTAAAACGAACACAAAATGAGGAAATTATACGATTTTGCCATTTTAAAACTAAGATTTTTTTGCAATTGCGCAATAATAAAAAATAAAAACACATAAATTAGTAAAACAATATTTTTTAAAGGTATTTTTATTTGGAAATGTACTCAAAAGTTTTATGTAACTAAAATATAATTACTTTTAGACTGGCAGATTACGCCAATTTAAATTTAGACTAATTTTAGGTATCTTGGATCTCAATAAAGACTAAGTATTGAACTAAAATTTGTTGCGATAATTTAAAGATAATAAATTGAACATGAAAGTGGCCGCAGCCAATTTTTTTTTTTTTTTAAAAAGAAATACAAGCATTTTAAATCACATGCGTTTTTGTGATATTTTCCTTTATTTCCACGTGAAATTATGCCGTCGGTAATACTTTAAAAAAATATATTTATTGAAACATTTTAAAATGTAATGGCGTAATCTGCCGGTCTAAAAGTAATAATATTTTAACTTTTAAATAAAATTTTAACAGAAATACCTTTAAGAAAGATTGTTTTTATCTAATTTATGTGTTTTTATTTTTTTATCATTGCGCGATTTAAAAAAAAACATTCGTTTTAAAATGGCAAAATCGTATGATTTCTTCATTTTGCGTGCATTTTACCAGACTAGAGCCTTAAGAGTGGAATTATTTAATGTAAATAGCGAACAGTAAATGTATCCGATATATGAACAAGTACACCAGAATTGTAAACAAAGGAACACAGCCACCTCGGAACAATGTATAATTGTTGCTATTGTGATGTGAATTTTTCCCTTAACTTTTGGAAATTCTCTTGTTGTTTTGTTCAGTTTTGGAGGCCATTGTTATATTATATACGTGACAGAACATTCTCGCAGCGAATTTTAGAAAACCATCAAAAGTAAAACCAATTAATTAAAAATACCTCACCAGTTCTCCCATAACGGATGTTTACGTAAATGCCGAAAACTCACCTGTAACAAAAAAAAACAGAATCTTAGTACGCAGTATATTTTGAAAAAATAATGTTAAATATTAAATAATAAGTTAGTAAAACTTGTTATAAAGGTTAAGCATAACTGTAATCTATTATTAACATATTACAAATTACAACAGAGATTAACATTTTAGAGAAGGTAATATAGAAGTCTACAGGGCATATGACCTGTCATTGGCTGGTTTAAGTGGCCACTTTACACACTGTGCAAACATTCACCATTCTGCTTAAGTTTGAACATCTTTATCCCTTCTTCACCTGTTGATGTGTGTGAAGTTAAAGATCAAAAACCTTTATTTATATATTACTTTCTCTAAAATGTTAATATTTTAATATTAACAGCTTCCCAGGGAGTTGAATCCAGTCCTTGTCTACAAAAATTTAGACAAATTGAAAATATTTATGATATTTTTTATTGAGCCTTACTCATAAACTTAGTATAAAGTTACGCCAAGGCAAAGTGGTAGAATGCGATTGGGAATACCATCCTTATTTTAGTGGTAGAATAAGGATGGTATCCTTTTTCTACCACTATGCCTATGCGTAACTTGATACCAGGTTTATAAGTAAGGCCTATTTAATTTTGTTCACAGTGAGGTTCAACCACGGTAGAAAATTATATTATTAATTACTTTTTCAATATGTTTTATTAACTTTTAATTATTGCCTTTATCAACCTATCTTTAACCTTTCCTTTCTTTTTTTTTCTTTTTTTTTCTTTTGCACCACAACAGGCCAGGAGGCCTAATTACAGTGGTGATCTACATCATAGAGCACCCAGGCTTGAGAAAAATCACTTTTTTATTTTTTAATTTTTGTGTTCTCACCGGGAATCGAACCCGGAACCTTCCGTGCGTGAGTCAAGCGTCTTGACCACTACACCACGGAGGCCGCCAACTGTCCTAAAAACTTCTGCACGTTACGGTGCTGTGTAGTCACTACACATGTAAAAAATGAGAGCTTTTAAATCGTAAAAGTGTAATATTCATCGGCAATTGCTTCAATTATTTATAGTTGAAGTCAAAAGTAATGATATTTTTTATCTAATTGCTAAAAACATTAATTTATGCTCTCAGTGCGCGGAAAAAAAACCACTCCCAACGAAAGCCGGACAGCTACTAACGCAGGTAACGGGCGTAGGGAGAAGTACAAGAAACTTTGCTGTTCGCGCGTGTGACGCATAAAAATTGTCTTTCTCGCTCCAAAATATACCCGTATTATCGAGTGAGCCGTAAAGCGTATGCGAGACAATTATATATTAGGATGACTCTTTTACTACGAACGCAACATGCGACATATTGGTAAACTTTCTATTGTATTGGTGATATTTCCAATTTTAGACAAAACACTTTTTGTGTTCCCAAAAAGCATTAATTATTTAATTTAAAAAAAAATATCGATACGTAAATGTATAACAAAAGAACATCGAAAATCTCAACCCATCATTTTTTATATTAATTGAGATATTAAAGTTATAAGATGCGATGTGTACTAGCTACACATCAACGAGAAAGGAGAGTTAAAAAAATAATAACGCATCAAAAATTATTTCACTTTTAATTTTATCTATTTAATTTCACAATACATGGGGCATTTACAAAAACTCGATGTTACAAAAAAAATGTTAACACATTATTAGTTAAATTCAAAGAGATCCAAATATTAAATAAAAACAGTATACAAAGTGAGAAAATATATAAAATACATCCTCTCGTTATCTGCTGTGATCACACCGTTATGAGTGTGATCCCACTGCCAGGGGTTCGCGACTTGGACGCTAACGAGTTAAACTAGTCAGTAGTGTTGCCGGTAGAATGCAACTGCACGTTCGCAGCATTTTACAGAATCACACCCTCCAGCAAGACGTGACTCACTGCGACCCTACTGACAAGATGAAAGGCGAGTTTCTGGCGCCTTCAAACCAGAATCGACCAGCTAAGGGAAGATAACCCCGACAGGAAAATCGGGGGACCTGACAAGGCACCTAAAGAATAAGATATATACGAGTACCATAAACACATTTAAAAATGGGCTAAATTATTTTTTAATACGTTTTCATGCCATGGTGTTGATCTGTTTATTATAAATATTCATTCGCTCAAGTTTTTTTCTCAAAATTTTTGTAACAATTTTCGTATATTTCAAAGGTATGTATTTATATTTGTTTTTATTTGTACCTTTTTATTTCGTTTGTAAATATTTTCTGCGTCTTCTCATTTATCTTAATTTGTCATATTTTTTTAAGCCTCTTGGGCGAATGTATATATTTTTTTAATTAACTACAGTGAAATTTAAATGTTTTACTCATTTTATAAACTCATCATTTTCAATTTTAAATTGACTAGGTATCACTTTTAAAAAAATATAGTTAAGTTTGTATGCCCACATTTTAATTTAAATTCATATAATTATAAACATGAAATTTTTCGTATTGAAAATATGATAAGATGTATTTATGTATATAAATCTGAATTCTCATTATAAATAAATAAATAAATAGTATTCAACTTTTCACAAAATAAAACCTCAATAAATTGAGAATTATGTCATGTTTTCATACTTCTACAACCTTAGCAAATATCAAATCAATTTAGAAAATAAGTCTCTCGTGTTTCCATAACTAAATACAGAAATGTATCGAGGTTTTACTGACAGAATGCATTAAGTCAGTAAAACAAGTTCCGAGATAATCGCATTTAAAGCTTTTTTATTTTTTCAACGCATTATTTCTCCCACATTTATGTTTTATTTTAAATTTTTTTGAAGCATTGAAAGAGTAATCTTTATTGTAGGCATATCATAAAATTTGAAATCAGCATCTTGCACCTATTTTCAAAAATATTTGATATATATAATGACTGTTGACTTAATGCATTTGTCAGCAATAGCCTCGGTATGTAAAAACCGTCGTAATTGTTGCTTAATTATGAAAAGGTACTGATAGAGCGTAACATTGATTGTGTTTTCAATTTACAGAAACAAATATTGTACAGAGCTCTGAAGTAATCTATCAACGTTAATAATTCACCAAACCTTCGAGGATTGTAATTTTCTGGTTGTAATTAGAACTTAGATTTGATTAATCGGACCCTTTCGTAACTTGGAAGATGAAAAAGTGATAAAAAATTTGGTTTGATAAACTTAGGAGATTCTTCATCATTAATTTTAGGAAACTTCGGTTAATACGTTGATTATACGAAATAATTTGAAAGTTTTCTCAAACGTATTTTGAGATTCTCCAAATATTTACAAACAGGTACTTGATCTAACCCTTAAGTGTTTTCTTAAAGTTTTAAATATATTTTAAAAGATATGTATAACATTTTAATGATTTCACTAAAAAAACATATTATTTCTATTTTCTGCACCATAACAACCCAGGATGCCCAATCGAGAGCTGAATAACAAAAACGTACCCTGGCTTGAAAAAAAAACATTTAAAGGCCGTTAACACATAGACAATACAATATTGTTTTGTCCCAGGGTTCGGTCATTGTGAGATTTCATTGTCCCGTTTTCCGCACTACAATGATCAAAATGAAAATTCCTGTGTCGATTTTTTTCTGTTTTTCAAAACTATTTATCATATTTGTATAACGTACGTCCGAAGACGGCAGAATAAAATGAGCACTTTTATGAGATTTTGGATGGTTCTAGCTCCCATAAGAAACAATTTTACTGTGGCACGCTAATGCTAAACTATGCAAAAAAATCACTGCTCTATTGCTATACTGCCCTGCTTTCAGCAAAAAGATGCTAAGGCTACCAGATTTCAGAGAGCTCCTTCGGGCAACTTTTCTCGTTTGACAAGGAGCAAATTTTCCGTGAATGTGGGCACCGCTAAGGAGACTTATGTCCTCAGATGCGGTGTGCGGTATGTTGTGGGCAATCTATACTGCCCAGCTAAATCGTAACTGTAAAAAATTCGTTTAGTGTTTTTTATTATGTAATAGATATTCGAAAGTCCCACATATTTACTGAGCCAACAATTCATTTCTGCTTCTCGAATATAAAATATTCTCTCGTAAAAAAAATTACCAACAAGAAATCTTATCTGCAAGTATAAAACCGCAATCTCCTGTAAAATTTGCGATTCATCAGATATAACTTTTTAGCTTGGCAGGGCAGTATAATCCACGGGGAAAATACGGAAACACGTTTGCACAGTGGCGGCTGCAGGGGTTGAAAATAGGGGGGTCATTTTTTTTACTAAATAGGTACATGTGAATTTCACAATAATTTTAACGCAATTTTTTTTTTGTCATAATACATAAATATATCTATGTCTACATATATTTTTTAAAATGTTACATAAATTTACAAAATACCTAACAAAGCGAGTTCACTTTATCTTAGCTCATAGAGTTTCTTAAAAGGTCTTAATTCGCTTTAGTGTCGAAAAATATATTTCGCTCTCAACTATCGCCATCGTAATTCCACAAATAAATGTTAATAGTACCTACATTTAACGTTAAAAACACTAACAAATTACTAAAAACGTAAAGGATTTAAATTTTAAGAGTCAATATGAATTTAGTGCATACGAAACAGGACCCTAAAAACACTATAGACAAACTAATTTCATTAGTGATGGGAAATTACTGATCACTGATCAAATCAATTTTATCAGTTATTTCATGCAATCTTGAAACTCTGTCTCCAAAAATTGATATAAAAAACGAAAAAACAAGCCAATGTTTAACATTATTGGTCACCAAAAAATGAGACGTTTATACTTTTTTCATGAACAACATCAAACGAATATTTTTTTTATTCGATCAATTTACATTGATCAATTTGTCCCATCTTCAACGTTTGATGCAAAATGATGTAACCTTGTAAAAACGTCGTTAATAATTAGGTTTATTTTAGTTTTAAAGATGATTTTATATATTAATGTCGATTTATGTTTCAAGCATTGTAGTAAAAAAATAATGAACACGCCAGATACAAATGATTTTTCGAGTGTCAATATAAAAAACTTCTTTGACGTTACTACAAAAATATGTCGTCAGTTTTTCTGACAACTGTCATTCTAATTATGTTACATTTTAAGAACTATAGGTAATTGGACCCATGCAAGAAGCAATATATTATAATAATAAATTATTCACAAAGCTCATTTCAATCTTGTAAAAAGGGATGAGAAAATATAAACTTATTTTAATTCATTCCATTAAGAATTCGTCCTTTTTAAGTGTAGGTATGTAAAAGACATGGGAATTCATTAATCATCGTATCCCTTCCAGTCTAGACCAATGCCAATATGATTATTATTTTCAATCTTATTCTTATCTTCCTTGTTTCATATTGCTATCTCTCCGGGACAATGCCCGCGATCGAATATTTTTTGAGCAAAATGCTCCTAAGATCATGTACGCGAGGGACGTTTCATCTCTTTCTTTCTCATAAGAAAATCTAGAGATAAGACATGAGCTTTGGGAAAATTACAGAAATGACACGCGCATTTGACATATAGAATATGCAACTTATATCATAATATTATCGGAGCCAATGCTAGTGATATCTTCAATTTGAATAATAATAAATTCAAAAGGGAAATCAGCGACAGCATGCAGGCATTGTCACCTTGGGTGAGCAGTGATGAGTAAATACAATATTCTTTTTCATTTTATTTAAAATTTACAACGGTAAATATGTTCAAACATTTTATTTATAGTTTTCCAAATTCTATTCTTGTGTAATATAAATTAATTTTTGTCACATTTTGTCTATTGATAATTATAAGTTCGAGATCATTTTTAGTCTAGTTTTAAGTACCTATTATATTTTAACCTTATTATTGTATATGACTGTAGATTTCAATAAATAAAAAAATAAAAAAACAATATTTGACGGCGCACATGCTTAATACGTAGTATTCAAGATAACATTTATAAAAATATAAACATAAATAGGTCCTTATATATTTGAGTATTTTTTTTATTTTTAATATTGTAAAACCTAATCGCATTATATTATGTATTTTCTTTATAGTGTATTTAAGGTCAATAAGTTTAATTAGTGACAAATTGTGGGAGGTCATTGACCCAATGGACATAAGGGAAAGCCGCCACTGCGTTTGCATGAAGAAAAATCAGACCGCGTTTCCTCTCAATCAAATTAAAGCTTTCGATAACAGTCCTTTACCAAAATGAAAAATAATGAAGAATATCATTAAATCCAATACCCACTTTCTATATTTTATTTCTTTTAAACACTGAACACATGTCAGCAGATGATGTATTTGGGGTATCTACTTGTTATTTGGTAAGATTTGAAAAAATTTACTGTTAGTTTATTTTAGGCCTTCGCAAACGAACAGCCATGTTCCTAAACGAATCGGCACATTAAATTTATTTGAGTGATTTTACACAAATTAAATACGTAATTTTATTTTGCATGGAAAATGACGAAATTAGTTGTGCTTCAAATATAACTTCTATTCAAAATTATGAGTATTTATTTTTATTAAATTTATTTGAGTTATTTAACACAAATTAAATACGTAATTTTATTTTGCATGGAAAATGACGAAGTTAGTAGTGCTTCAAATATAACTTTTATTCCAAATTATGAGTATTTATTTGCGATTTTGTGGATAAAATTATGCGGTGTTCGGAGTAAAAATCTGTGTACAAGTCACTATTAGCTAATTAATTTAAAACAGTGTCAAAAAAAGTGTTTTGTTTATTATTTTTTATATATTTCGTTTTCAAAAAAGACTTGATTAACTTGTATTTAATTTTTTTTAAACTTTTATTTTATTGATATTTTTAAGATTTTTTTTTTTAAATATTTTATGTAAACATTTATTATATTATGTTACAAAAATGTTTAAAGAGAGAAATCCCTGCAAAAAAACTGCTTCTGCAGTTTGGCGGGAATTTAAAAAAAAAATTGTTTTGAATTTAAAAAAGAAAAAATAAATTAAAAAAAAAAATAAAAAAAATTTGCAGGGGAGCTATTTAAAGTTTCTTGCCGATTAATTTTTTTAATATACAATTTTGTACTATCTTATCTTATATTATTTAATAAACTTAAAATGCCTAAACTTATAAATAAAATAGATGAAGCGGTACAGCTTATTTTGTGTTTCTTCTCATTTTTTCTTTTCCCATGTTGTTAAAGGCAATTTGAATACAAGTTACGTGTGATCGTTAATCCAATAGTCCTTTTCAATTATACGATATTAACCAATTTCATAATATAAATATTAAAATGAATACATTTTTCGTAACTACACCCAAACTTCCGTAGACCTTATAGAGTGAAACTGCCTACCTAACTAATTTTCACAATTTTAGTGACGTGTACATCTTTACCTAATTGCCGCAGAAATATGTATCCCGTTTTTCAGTCGGAGGAAAGAATTATCAATTATCCACTAAAAGTTTTCAAATACGAGTATGACTGATTTTAAATCACGTTGCGCAATGTCAGCTGACTCTAGAACATTTCCGTTACTTGTAAAATTGGATGACGTATTTGTTCTGTCTAATGTTTGATGTTTCGCTGAACTATTCCATGGAATAAAAATAACTCGCAAAGAATTGACACGATTTATTTACTTATTCATTTCAAATTACATTCGTATGCATATTCACCGACATATTATGTTTTTTTAGGCTGTAATTGTGTTAAGCCACAATAATTAAAAACAGCAAAATACAAAGTAAATTATAATAATTAATAATTACATATGATACAATACAAAATTTTAAAAAAAACCAAATCAAATACAAAAAATAACATGAAATACTTTAGATAATAATTACATATGATATATTAAAAATAGCAATCCAATTTAAATAAATAATTTAAAACTTATAAAACGAATAGAATATAAATCATACCTATTAAGTCACAAATATTTTTTATTTGAAAATTTATTTATAAACCCTTACGGATTATAACATTCATTTTACATAAAATAATATATACATTTTTCATTTATACTCTGTTGTTCAAAATAATATTTTTTACATCTTTTGTAAAGTTTGTCTGAGTCTTTTGTTTAGTTTTGTCTGGTAGTTTATTGTATAATTTCAGTCCCTGGTTCATTAGTCTTGATTGTCCTTGTCTTGTTTTAGAAAGTTGTATATGGTATTTGTCTGATATTCTCGTATTATGTCCATGTTGACTACAATTTTTTATTAGTTTTAGTTCTTCGTCTAGTTCCAGTATACATAATAATAATATCATTTATTATGTTATATTTGGATAATTTATACAGCGCCATTTTTGTGAAAATCACCTCAAGGGCGCTGTACAATAAATAAATATCCCAGCACGTATTGCAGCTACAGAGCGCATGGACGGTTGGGAATCTAGTTCCTCGTCTCCAATTATGATATATAGGAGCTAGATAACAGCACGTCTTCCAGCTACAGAGCGCATGGACAGTGAGAAATCTAGCCCCTATTTACATTTCTTTTATTCATTTTTATTTAACAGTGAAGTTTAAAGTTTAAGTGATATTTTAAAAACAAAATAAAAAGCAAATAACAACAAGTCTTGCAGCTACTGAGCGCATTGTTGGTTGAAATTCTAGACCCCCATTTACTAAATTTAGATATTTGATAGTTGATAACATTTCCAAAATACGATAGCTAACATCACAAAAAGTCTTGTAGCTTTAAAACGCATTGACAAGTGGAATTTCAACAACATAAGAATGATTTTAAAAAGTTAACAAAAATAATTATTTAAAAAAACACAATAATAATACATCGAGCAAAGAACTTGTAAGTATGGCAATTAAGTGAACATGTTACAGCACAAAAAGTAAACGATAAAAAACTAAACAAAGATAGCATTCCTTAATTAAAATTAATATAATATACATAATATTATTTTTATATCCGGATCATTTATTTAGCGGTATTTTTGTTTAAATCATCTCAAAGGCCCTGTATGTAATATAATAGTACAAAAACGTAATTGTTATAATAATTTTAATATGACATTTAAAGTCTAAATAAAAGTTATCAATAATGTAACAAAATAACAGTTCAAACCTCAGAGTAATAATTTTCTAGAGAAGCCCTTAAGTTCTACTGCTTAGAACAAAAGAGTTTTTTTTTAAAGAACGAAACATCAAAATATATAAAGCGGAAATAAGGATATGGAAGAAAGGAAAGCAAATAGGACGTGTTTTTTAACTCGTGTAAAATATTTATACTATTTTATTATTTTTTGTTATTATTATTATTTTAAGGCTTATAAAAGCTCAAATGGATTGGAATTAATGACTTATGAGGAGGTTGAAAGCAAAACCGCCACTGTCCATAATCACTGTTTTTGGGTAGACCAACAAAACCAGAAGCGGAAAAACTATTCCGAAGAAAGTCGAATTCAGCCTTATCCACGTCAATTTGGACATAAAAGACACATACATTTTTTAAATTTTATTGATAAACCCTAACGGGTGACATACATTTAACAAAATATTTTTACTTTTAAAATTCACTTTCTACTGTTAATAATAATATATTTAACATCTTTTGTAAAGGTTGTCTGAGTCTTTTGTTTCGTTTTGTCTGGAAGTTTATTGTATAATTTCAGTCCGTAGTTTATTAGTCTCGATTGTCCTTTTCTCGTTTTAAAAGGTTGGATATTATATTTTTCTGATATTCTCGTATTGTGTTCATGTTTACTACAGTTTTATTCTAGTTTTAATTCTTCGTCTACAATTACATCAGTGGCTAATTTATGAATAAATTTTAAGGATTCTAGTTTAAAGAGTTCAGTTACATTTGATTGTTTGGTTTGTTTAAAAAGTTCTTTAGATGCTGTTAGATAGGGTAGGTACTGGTCTGGGTACTAACTTTAATATTTTATTTTGCTGTCTTTGTAGTCTGTTTATGTCATTTTGATTTCCTGTTCCCCATAGTAGTTGCATATAACATATTTTAGTTTTTACTTTAATTTTTTTTTTCCTTATTAAAACAAAGTTTTTATTTAAAAAAAGACTCGATAATGTCGCCTTTTTGTTTTTTAAATTGTTGATATGAATTGTCTATGTCTATTTTCTGTCTATTGTTAGTCCTAAGTATTTAACATGTTCAATTTCAGTTAGTCGTTCATCATTTATGTAAGCATCTTCTTTAGTAGCAGCATGCATACATACCATTAAAAAAATCTAAGCTCATAACTGGTACTTTTTAAAATTGTATTTTTGTTTTGTATAAGAATAAATGTAACTTATTTATAACTTATTTGGTCTAATTATTTTTCGTATGCGTTCATTGTTGTTTTTTTGTACGACTGTATTTTCTCTATATAATAAATAAATAAAGAATAATCAAAATATTGCAGAAGATAAAATGCAAATCATAATATTTAATGTGAAAAATCGCAGCGTTCGTGCTTTCTTCTTCCTCAGCTTTGTTCTCTCCACTGCTGGATAAAAGCCTCCTCCGAACGTTTTCACTCCCTTTTCATCCATGCTCTACCGGCTATCGGGGCAATATCGTCGGCCCATCTTTTTGTGACCTTCCAACACCTCTTCCGTTTGCCCGCGGTCTCCACATTATTATTCTGGGTGTTAACCTGCCATCGTTTTGTCTCGCTAAGTGTCTGCGCTGCCCATTGCCATTTTAATTTAGCTGCACGATCCATGTTATCTGCGACTCCGGTTCGGCGCCTTGTCTTATTTTTTATTCAATGGTTCTGTGAAAAGTCCGATATTTCGCGAGAGTATTGACAGTTATTATCGGCAGCGGAAAACAAAGCCAGGTCAATGATTTAAAAAAGGAAAGCGAAATACCTGACATCACGTGGTATTCCTACTAAGTGCAATAATGTGTACCTTCATTATCTGCTGTTACAAGAACGTGTACATAATGTATCATTATATTAGGTACAATCAGTGATCGATCGCCGTCACTGCGATATATAGGTCTTTACACTGACGTAAAATAAACATACTCGTTAATCCTACACTAGTTCCATCTTAGATTCAGCATACGTTGCCCTCGACATTTTTTTTTAAAAATGAGCAAATCACGAAATATGTGCAAATATTTATGTAAAGAAACAATCCAAGGAAGGAAAGATAAAGAATTGGCCATTGCATCATAATAAGACAAAGACACAGAACTCGTTGATGCACGAGCTGTACAGTTACAAAAATGAACAGACAAAAATGACCATGATTTATCGATGTAACCACAATAATAAGGCTGAAATTCCTGTGCGTGAGTATAAGTGACAGACGCAATCAATCAATTCTAGAGTACTAATTATATTGATAACGACAGGCGGCCTCCGTGGTGTAGTGGTCAAGACGCTTGACTCACGCACGGAAGGCTCCGGGTTCGATTCCCGGTGAGAACACAAAAATTAAAAATGTGATTTTTCTCAAGCCTGGGTGGTCTGTGATGTAATTCACCACTGTAATTAGGCCTCCTGGCCTGTTGTGGTGCAAAAAAAAAATGTTTAAAAAAATGTTTGATCATGTCCAAATGCTTGCAGACTGGCTGGATTTCCTCCCTAGGGAGTTGTTCATATTTAAATGTATTTCAACAGAGAGGGAAAACATTTTTGAGAAGGGAATATGGAAGTTTAGGCATTTACAGGGCTTACGACCTGTCATTGGCTGGTTTAAGTGGCCACTTTACACACTGTGTAACATTCACCATTCTGCCCATGTTCGAACATCCACATTTCCTCAAACAGGCGTTGCATAGTAGGTGATTTGGTTCAGCCGGATGAATCTCACCCACGTGATAAAGGTTTCAGCTCTTTTACTTCACAAAAGTCAACAGATGGAAGAGTTGAGGAAATGTGGATGTTCAAACATGGGCAGAATAGTTAATGTTACACAGTGTGTAAATGCCTAAACTTGTATATTCCCTTCTCAAAAATGTTTTCTCTCTCTGTTGAAATAAATTAAAATATTGATAACGTTTTGTAGAGCACATTTTGATTGATTTTAATGTTTTTTAATAAGTTTTCAATTTCATATTTACAATAAATGTATCCTTAAAAGTAGGTTTTATATAAAAAAATGTATTATAGGTATACCTATACAATAAGAAGATCTATACGCAGTCTTGGACAGTGAAATCATTTTACCTATGTACATATGTTAGTCATTTCTTGCAACAAACCGACAAATGTGAACTTCCTGTTTGATATACCTGTTTGCGGTTTACTGTACACAACGTACGCAGGTAATATATTATGATGTGGGAAGTGCCTGTAGTCAACAATTTGTTCAGAGGACAGTAATTGTCCATCTGGGGGGTGCCTTGACACCTTTCCAGACCCATTGTCGTCTCGGTGACACGTGGAAAGTTACGGGAATTTCAATCTTCTCGATATTTGCACGCTCCTTGTGGTGGTTATGTTTTGGGCAATAATGAACTGGTTTTCGTTGAGTATTATATAAGTATATAAAGATACAAGTGTAAAGATTACTTTTTTTTTTCGTGAAAGTTAATCAATTTATAAAAAATGACTTCTGATTTAATCAATTCTATTGTAAAAATCCCTTTTTCTTTCCTTTACTCAATCTCTCCATCCACAATCTTCTTGAAGTGCAAATCTCTTGTTTCCTTATATTATTTTTTATCTCTGCTTTGTAACATATTATATTATAATTTTTAAATTTGCAAAAAAACTTGTTGATGAATCAAGTATTATGAGTCAGCACATGACATGGTTCAGTGCTATGCAAGCTCCTGACGTCACTGTGACTTGTGAAGATCTATTGTGACGGGTGTCCGTGAATAGTTCTCGCCCTCCAAGCCCAGTGGCTCAATCACAAATAACTATAGACGTGCTTAAAAACATGCTAAGCATTTGAGCGATCACAATGAACAATAATAAACATGCTTAAGTTATCGCAGTCATAAGTCAACGCGTGTGTAATATCTAAATCAACGCTCGTGTTGGCTTGTTTTTTGTTTCGCTCGTAAATAAATACAGTTCATTGGCGAAAAATCGCCGTTTAATATAAAATATAAAAAATAATACAATATCTGGCTTTTGTAAAATAGTAAGGAGTATTTTGTACAAAAAAATAAAAATAAAATTACAATTACTATGGCGAGTGCTTTTTTTGACATTAAGCTTGCAAACCGCCGGCTAAATGCAATGAATAAATTGCGTGATAAATAGTAAATAAATAAATAAAAATAGCCGTTTTGAAATATTTTCCATATTTACACCGGTGAAATTCAAATATGTGATTGCACAGCAGGATTATACGTCGCCGAACGTAAATATTTTGACATTTAATATTGGGTGTTCACGGATGTTCCACTGTGATCGCGAATACGATAAACAACCATGGTGAGAAATTGTTATCACGTCGCTTATTAGCACGTCGATAGTTATTTGTGATTGAGCTACAGGTCTATAAAAAGCATGTCTAAAGCCGCCCTGGGGTAATATTCCAAACGCACTCAAAGCCGTAGAAAACACTTCTACCCCGCGTATTTTGTATGTAAATACACGAGATAAAAGTGTTTTCTACGGCTGCGAGAGCGGTTCAGAATAGCACCGCAGGTCTATAAAGAATCTTCCAATAACGAGAGTAACGTATGTAATTTCGCATTCACGAAATAAATATCCGACGGGAGTATCGAGAATACTCCTTGTATTTTTATCAGTATAACGACAATATATAAAAAAAATATGTTTAAAATTGTGTTAATGATTTGTATAAATAAAATTAATGAAAATTCGAAATTCGAAAATTGCAAACATATTTTAAAATTATGTTTGTTGTATCATTCGTCTTGTAAATGCTGTGGTTATTTTGAAATATATGCAAGATCATTCGAGAAGCAGGCTCATACAAAATACATTGAAGAGACGCGTCGTGGTCAAAATAAAGTCGCCGACAAATTATAATAAATTATTCCGATGGAAAAAAGCTGCTTAACCTTGACCTATGAGAAATGAAGAGTTTAACAACTGAAATGACAAATACACGTATATTCGCCTTATCCTTTAAGAAATAATTCGGTAGAACCGCGTCTCCGAGAATTCGACCTATATTTTTATGGTTTTGCGTATAAAAATGCAATAAATTATACGGAAGCAGTCATTTGAATATTTTTTGTCATCGTCAAAAAGCCGTTTGGTAAGAAACACAGCAGTGTTGAATAAATTACGCCCAGCTTTATCTAATATCAAACAAGGTATGCATGCTTATGATAAAATTATAATTCGATCCTCGAAACTCAACTTAAAATATTAAATTTTACTGACAATTTTTTTCTTATTGCAAACGTCAGACTCCGGTTTTCGATACGATTTTTTTTAATGTATTGAATATAGTATTATTTTAGTATTACCAAAAATCCAATAAAAATAAATAAATGGATAGAAATTGTAAGTAATTTAAGGAAATAATCTGATTGAGATCCACAAAAAAACAAATGCTGTGTGTAAATATTCAAAAACAAACTTTTTTATACACAAAAAACAACATCTTTCCATTTTTTTGTAAATACATTCTCCTCGAATGCAACTCTGGTATATCGATAAATAAAACATTTATGCTCCTTACTTCTAGATATGGGATTGAAGCTTGGGCTTTTTAGATATGGGATTGAAGATTTTAATATCTACGAACACGCACAGCGCGAAGATCTAAATTTCTCTGAAAACCGCACGTAAATCGGTTAAGCCGTTTAGGAGTTCGGTGACATCACACGTGCAGAGGAATTATAAATATAAAGATGGTAGAAGCCAATAACTATTTTTATATGAAGAAACATAACAAAAAGAACGCAAAACTATCAGAGACAAACAAGGGCAGTAAAATAATGGTATACAACATCATCATAATCACGATCAACATATCAGACTTTGAGCTAAGCCCTACCAATCCATCTTCATCCCACACTGTGTTGATGGCGAAGAGATCTACGAAAAATCGGTAGATCGGTCCCAAAGAATTCTAAGTTGTGTGTCGAATAGACTAATCTACACATTCTGGACATTGGGGCATAAAAACAAAAGTTACTCTTAGAAGATTTGATAAATAGCAGATTTATATTTCAGGTGACACGGTTGGGAACATTTAAATAAATTCATGGCAACAGAGATAGGACTACTTATGGAAATAAGTATTTTGAAAATGCATATAAGGTCCATCTCAGTTTTACGTTTCTCCAATGCAGACAGATTAAGAGATTGCTCTATTCCAAATTGAACTTAATAGCTAATAAATCTTGATAGTCTTTGTCTTTTTGAAACTTTACTAATTTTTTTCTATGCCTTGTCGTCATCGACCAGTCCTAGTGGCAACGATCGACCAGTCTACCGCGATTGACTGGTTAGCCACCCCTGATATAGATGACCCATTAAAAATTTTAAATTGCAAAGGTAATTTACTACAAATGTTAGTAAATATTTGTATTTAACCACTAACCGAATTTTAATGTCTACCGGCTTCGAGACGTACCCGTCACTTCTTCAGGACACTCACTACACCAACATCTAAATACTAAAATACAATTTTACCTTTACCATCACCGTAGTATTTACGAAAAAATACATAAATTATATGCAGAGCTAAAGGGGATGCAAACACCACCATATCCGAACAAAATTTCCCACGGCCTCTGGAGTCCTTGTTATCTTATTTTGTAGATCACCCTCGTAAATGATGTCAATAGAACTTTAGAATAACAGTTTCTGATGTGTACCGAAATCTTGCGCTGTTTATTTTAGTGAAATAAAAGATTTTTTATTAAAATTACTAAAGCTATGTGGTTGGGTGCCAAAGTTTTTGGGAAAAAGTAATCTGTGTTTTAGGTTATTTGTTTAGATTTATGCAATTATTATTCCTGCATTTTATACCCATTCGATAAAGTAGTCGATCAAGGATGTAATATAATTAGACACGGTACGTTGATGATGAAATATGATATGCAAATGTTGACAGCTCTCGCCAACAATAACAGATATATTGTTAGTGGTATTGTGGTAGCTATTATTTCCAGGTTTACCTGCCACATCTATTCACGTTGCATGTTTTTTTTTAAATAATTGAACTTAACTTATTCAAACACGTTGCTTACACGAGTTCGCAAAGCCTGTAGAATTATACCCATATTTATGATTCAGGCTAATGTTGTATTTAAAAAAAATATTAATACCAAATAAGATTTTATGTTAGTCAGTAATATTTAAAAATTATTATTACCAAATAAGATTTTTTGTTATTCAGTAAAATTTATTTGTTTACCTTTTGGAATAATTTATTGTAATTACTTTCGTAATATTAATATATTTTTGACTTATTTGTGCATGTTTTGTTCACACGATTGATGAACAATAACTAAATACACTAATATCGTATGTATTGTTTTTTGTTTATTAACCATAATAAATAAAATAAATAATTATTTAGAATAATTTACATGGCTTAATTTTTGTGAAAAAAAAATAGAAACAGTATTTTAAACGTTTTGCAGTTGGAGAATACTGCCGTCATAAGAAAAAAAGACGTTTCTACATAAAACAAAAAACGGATAACTCAGAGATTGAAAAATTTTCTGTCTGAAAAATACTACAAAAATTAAGTATATTATTATGCGACAGTATGTATTATGGTTTGCCCTAACGGAATATATATATTATTTTTGATAAGTTTTACGTGATATATTTAAGAATTAACAATTTTATCTTCTTTTTAGTAAAAAAAAATACAAGAAAATATGTAATACTTCAATGAAAATACGTTTTTAGCTAGAAACGCTCTTTTTATTTAGTAATTAAGTAAATAACTTTCTTTTTTAGTGTTAATATGCCAATTGATTTTACTCAACTAAATAAAATAGACGTTACTGGCCATTTGCTATTTTTCAAACTAGCAACGCCGACCCAATAATCAATTAACTTCGAAATTACCAGCAGATCTTAAATTTAATTGAAAACGAGTAGGTACTTTCATTTCAGATGTTTTTTAAAACAGAATTGAATAAAGTAAGTATTTTAATAAGTCTTAAGTAATTATTTAAGGCAGAACAGCCTTGTATATTTAGAAATCTTCAAGACTTTTTGCAGTTTAGTCTCATTTATTAGTGAAAAGAATAGGGTTATGGTTAGTTTAGGAGGATAGGTGTATTTTTAGTAGATGCGTATTTTTCCTGATACCGAATATGTATTTAACTCATTTTCAAAAAAAAAAGTTAGATGCGTCCTTCTTTCTTATGACGGCAGAATACAAGGGTAGTAAGAAACATTAGTATGTTTATACCACTTAACACCACCGTAACAAAAATGATCAAGATACACCACGATTAGTGTACCGATACAGTGCCTTCTGAAAGGGAATGATAATGATTATTATCACTCACCGATTTTTTTATGTTTACCGCTTTCAAAAGGTACCCGTCTAAACATTAATACGTCAGTACTGCAGTACACTGTTATCGTTACCATTACCACAGTTTATTATAATTACAGCCTTAAATGCAGTTATTCATAAGGTTTACTGCGTTTTTGTTGGTTTTTGGCAAAAAATTAATAGCAAATACTTCTTTTGAGTATAAGCAGTTTAAATTGAAACATCCTTTATTTTATTTTAAAAAACATTTTTTTTTTCAAATTATAAATTCAAATATTTAAAAAAAAACCTGTGGCGTTTTTTTATAGTTTCTGAGCTACAGTACAATATTAGAATATTTTAAAACCACTTAATATTTAACCGTCAGAGTTTTAGGCATAAAACGTCGAATCGGCATAAGTTCTGTTTCTATCTTAACTAGTAGGGCCTTACTTATAACCTAGTATTAAGTTACTTCTAGGCATAGTGATAGAATAATGGTAAGAATATCATTCTTATTTAACTACTAAAAATAAAAATATTCAACATTATCAAGCTAAAAACATTTTTTTTACACGTATTTTAACAATTTTTGGGCTTAAAACTTGATGTTATTGTATGGGTGGGTAGGTATTACATTTCAAAACTTCCAGTCGTCGTAGCGAAAATAGAGGTAGGTACACTTGTAGCTTATTAAATGCTGATTACAAATCAATATTTAACTTTGAAAAATACAAAATGTGAATTACTGCGGTTATGGTGAATAATAGAATAGTGAATAATCTTTGAAACGATTTTTCAAAAGTAGTCGTGTTAAGGAAAAATTAAGGTACAATAAATAGTAGACATTTTTTAAAAATTCCGAATTGATTTTTATTTAAGGAAAAGGGTATTTTTAGAAGTCGGGAATAACGTTAACAATATAATACATATTACGAGCGGATTTTTACGATTCTAATGATATAACTATCAATGTATTCAAAATAAGTTTTCATTTATAATTTTCGGGTTTGAAAATTAGCACATCCAAAACGGCCCGCAGTTGGCATCACATCATTTTGACGTCACGTATGCCGACTGCGATTCTGATAAACGTTGCGTATAAGTTTAGCGCCAAAACGTCATACGTGCCGTTTGTCCTACAGAGCGCGAGACGTCTCGTTTTTGAGTGATTCAAAATATACACATTTTAAACCATTCTAGAAAATTTATCCGACGTCGCACAAAAAAAATATTAATACTTGTATCATCGTCATTTTTTGTTCATTTAAAAACAAAAATAATTTTAAAAATCATGAAAATACCCTATTCAATCTAGCATTCTTATTTTTAGTAAACCTTTTTTACACGGTACTGTGTAACGTATCTCCCGTGTAAAAATTGGTTCCAGTGTATTAAATCTTTATATATATATATAATTCCTCTGTACGTGTGATGTCACTGAACTCCTTCTAAATGGCTTAACCGATTTACGTGCGGTTTTCAAAGAAAAGTAGATCTTTGCGCTGTGCGTGTCCGTAGATATTAAAATCTTCAATCTAATGTGTAAAAAATAAGTAAAGAGCACAAATGTTTTATTCATCGATCTACCAGGGTTGCAATCGAGGAGAATGCATTGACAAAAAATTGAAAGTTTTTTTTTTTTTTTTGTGTACAAAAAAGTTTGTTTTTGAATGTTTACAAACAGCATTTGTTTTTTGTGGATCTAAATCAGATTCTTTCCTTAAATTCCTTATAATTTCCATCCATTTATTTCTTTTAAGTGGATTTTGGTAATACTAAGATAATATTAAATTCAATACAATTTTTTTAATCGTTTTCTCACATAATTACACCCCCCTGTTGATGAGAAAACCGGAGTTTGATGTTTGCAAAAAGAATGCCATATTTGAAAAAATATTTATGTTTTGAATTCAACCATAAACAAATACCTACTTAAATTCAATATTTGAATATTAAATATTTTTAGTTTTGGAATTCGATCACAAATAAGTACCTAGAGACCTACTTATCAATAAAAAGTATTTTTCCAAGGCAAACCAACGTTCGGGCAGGACGTCTGTCGGGTCAGCTAGTTTCGAATATAATTGCTACCGGATAGAATCCTGTTTTAAAGTCTTTAGTCTAAAGAGTTCTATCATGTTAATTTCTTCCGTGCATTTTATAAACAACTCCGTTAGGTTACGGCTAAGCGCCAACTTTCCGTTGAAGATAGGTTTCCGTAATACCAATTTCAAGTTCCCCGAGGTCACGAGTTTCAATAAACGGTTTAAGCTCGAAACTTGAAATCCGTAGAGCATTCTGGAATAAGCGATCTGTGTCAACATAATTGTATCCGTTTTTTTTCAAAAAGAAGAGAACAAGAGGACACAACAAAAAAATTACAATAAATTAGTCAATAATGTATTCTTTGTCATTATTTAATGTAAAAATTTTCTTTCGAATGAGGTAACCTTAAAAAAACGGACACAGCGTACGTTAACACCTAAAATTTCGTATATTATATTTATTTGTTTATTTTAAACACCAAACAACCAAAATTTTATCTTATTTAGGTTTTTTCTCAAAATAATTCAACAAAATTGTTGAGCGATAATATGTTTTTTTTATATTAAAAAGAAGAAGTATTTAAGAAGTATTTTTTCGATATGATCATTTATTAAAATCGTTTGACCGGTATTAAAATATACCGTGTTTGCCATATTTCAAGTCTTCTGTGCACTTTTGTACGCATTTTACCAAAATTTTGCAGAAATATTAATGGTTGTGCATTTTAATTTTTCTTTAATTAATGTAAGCTTAAGTTTGATTACTATACTTTCCTTAAGCAAATAAAATCCGATACGCTGCAATCGGAGTACTAATGCAGTGCCCTGTGCACCGCTGGGTAAGGATGATGATGAAATCATTTGCTTTCATGATTTTTTATTATCAACCATTGTAATATTTTCACTCTGAACATTGTAAGACTAAGGCCTGGTAGCACCAAAAATAGTAAAGAGTTATATAATTGTGGCGTTTTTATCAAAATGGGGGAAATGGGTTGTTTTATCACACGATTTTAAGCAACAATTTTTTGACAGTTTTGACGAAAAAAATGCAATTTTATGACTTTTAACTTTTTTTGGTGCAACTGGGCCTAAGGGCAAGTTGAGTTTAAAGGTTGAAAGTTGTAATCATTGTTGTATTTCCGATAAAATGTAAAAAATGGGTTTGTATGAAAAACGTGAGATAAAACAACCTATTTTGACGGAAACGTAAGTATTATTTGACTTAAGCCTTTTTTAACGCACCTTTTTTGGTGCAACTGGCCCTAAGTCTTTTTTTCTGAATGCTTTCCACGAACATTCGTAAAATACAAATTATTTTCCTATTTCTCTTCGACTTCTAATACACGTAATTTGTATTCAAGAGATCGTTCTCATCTGTCGGAAAACGAACGTTCAAGGTTTGGGTAAAACGAATTATAATAGGACACCATGGAAAACCGAACCTGGACGGGGGAAGGAAAATTAAATCAATCACAGGAACTGGCGAAGTGGAAAATTTAAGGAGTTTTCCTGCCTCTCAGAATTTATTTTGAGAAATTTTAAAGACCTTTAAAGACTAATCTTATTATTTTTTGAGAAGGAAACATGGAAGTCTAGAAATTTACAGGGCTTATGACCTGTTATTGACTGGTTTAGTGAAATAATTCAGCCAGATGAATCTCACCGACATCAAAAAAGGATTCAGCTCTTTTACTTCACAAAAGACAATAAATGGAAGAGTTGAGAAAGTATGGATGCATAAACATAGGCAGAATGGTGAATGTTACACAGTGTTTAAAGTGGCCACTCAAACCAGCCAGTGATAGGTCTTAAGTCCTTGAAATGTCTAGACTTCCATTTCACCTTCTCAAAAATGTTTTCCTTTGTTTAATTTTCCCTCTCGATTTTAATAAGAATGAACTACTTTCAAATGTCACTGTTGCATGTGAACAATAACCAATCAGTTGTGGCGTTGTTTTGTCTTGTGATAAATTTACGGTTTCCAGGTAGCCATGTTTCTTAACGTTTAATGTATTTTGACAGCTATGGGGTTCAAATTTTAACTGTCGGCACAACTCACCGACAACAGCTCGTGACGTATTTCAAAAATTAAAAACTTCAAAAAATCAAAGCGATGATAATACGACACATAAAAATATTTGTACAACATTTTTGTCGTAGTTTGCGATTCTATTAACAAACGTGTATTTTTAAAACCATAGAACTTTCTCATACGAAATTTTTGGAATACATATATTTTATCTAAACGCACGTTATTAATCTACCTTAAACATAAACAATCAAAATGTTCAACGATTAAATATACACGCTTTGGCTATATAGCGAAACTTTCTTTTGCAATAAGTGTTTACAGAAAATTTATAAAGTATAATGCGTTTTAAGATGTTAATTTAAACAATAATTCATCTGGTGTTATGTAAGAGAATATTAATGCGTTTGACATTTTCATGCACCGAGTTTTGACGTATGCATTACTGACGTTAATGCTGCAGACATTTTGCATTGGAGATTTGCTACCCCGCCCACATGATGACCCGAATTTCGATACACGGTGGGTCAGAATGATAATTTTTGAAAAAAAGTATTTATTTAGAATATAATCCGCAAAGATAATTCTTGTGAAGTAAAATAATAATGTCTAGATACTATGCATAAAGATGTCACTCGAATATTTTTTTATTTATCTTCACAAAAATAGATGTCGGTTAGAATTTTCCCGTTAACCATAGGTAACAGTTCATCTGCCTTTGCCTAAACTTCTTTATTTTAATTTTGAAACGCTGCACCGCCTTTGAGATATCTGTATGTTTTGTTGTAAAATGCTAGTTTTATTATATTTCAGACGTTAGATACTCTTTAATTGTAAAACTAATCAGCATACCGTATCGACATGTTAATATATAGACGACTATAGAGAAAAATATTTTTAAAAGTAGTGGCACGAAATTGCACCCATAGTTACTGAGTTTATTTATTCCAGGGCTACATTCAACGATCATTGCATATGCTACCAAAAATTGGAGGATACTAATTTTTGGTTTGTAAAAAAGTTTGTATTTTAACGTTAACAATCAACATTCGTTTTTGGTAGATCCCAATAAGATACTTCCCTTGAATTTCTTATATTTTCCACCCATTTATTTATTTTCGTGGGCATGCTCAGGGCATGCATATGTGTATTAATATTTCAATGGGTTACCGTTATACAATTTATTTACCAGATAACCCATTTCAGGAAAAAAAATGTGCTTCATTTGTTTCGAAAATATTCTGTTTTTTTTTTATTAATAAATTCAACATTAAATGGTTTTTTTTCAATTATTTATTTTAGATTAATTACATTTTTAGATTCTGTAAAGTATGTCGGTAAAAAACAAAATTTATTAATGGTATTTTTTTTTCATTCACATGCATTTCCGTGAACCGATTACGTCACAGATAATGTTTACGCTGCACTTTAGTTATATTGATTTTCAGCCAACACACCAAACCTTGAAAACAATTTTCTGTTTAAGCTGCAGAAATGCAGTTCTACAGTGGTGCGTTTGACAAAGTTTGCACATGGAGACAAACAACTTTGTCGTTGATTTAAAATTAAAACCAAAGAATATTTCTATTCAGAGATTTCCTTTTACTCTATAGTCTGTATCGAGTTATTTTTATTTTTTTGAAACGCTACTTAATCATTTTAATCACATCAAATAAATTTTATACCACTACATTTTTACTCAAAAAAATATCATAAAAAAAGCGTTATAACTAGCCAGAAACAGTAACACGCTTAAAAATCAAGCTTTTTGGACCTTATTTTATCGGCCTTCTGGGCCTCGTTTCATTGACCCTGCGGGCTTCAGTTAATCAATCGAACCTTCAAGCCTCGGCTGATTAGAATCTCGAACACCTAGAAATATCACTTCTTAGGGCCTGACAATTTATTTTTTGTTGTTCGCAGCAATCGAAATGTAATAAAAAAGAATCTGTCACTCAAAACAATGCGCCCACAACTACACAAAATATTAAGAAATATCGAATACTTATCTGAACCAAAAGTTCGATTAGTAAGCAATCGGAATGTCATAAAGAAGAATCTGTAATTTAAAAAAATGCTACCAGCACCTTAAAAAATATTCAGACTAGTTTTGAAAATTGTAATGTTTACAGCATCAAATTCATCACGATCTCGCAACTCAGCGTGTCACGTTGGATATGAGCTTTTTTTATAAAATTATAAATTATTTAATTGATAGCCCACAAACTGTCGGAAACATTTCGTATCAAGTACCTGCCGTAGAACACTTAATGTTATAATATTATTGTTACACTTTATAAAATAAAGCGGATCTATTAGAGGCTGTTTGATTGTTTTCTAATAATCGAATTAATCCATCAATTGTTCCTTCTAACTACCGAAATTAATCACCCCTAAATGGAAGAATTTGCACGGATCTAACATTATAAACATCGGTGGTCTAAGGGTTGGTATGCTCAAATATTATTCAAAGCCATCTGCCATTGAGATCTGCCTTTAACAGACCCGCAGCGAATCTCGGTTTGTTCAAAACAATAGAAGGGTCTTCTATTGTATGAGCACTGAAATCTAAGAGATTATAAAATACATACCAAATCAATATTCGAAAAAGATGTAACTAGACTCACCTTTCTTCATAAAATAAATTCTCTCAATGTGAGGACGGGTGAATAATACAGTTCTGAATGTGAAAAAGAACCAGAACCCTGGACGAGTGTTATTGACTCGCTGACTACTATGAGGTATAATTCTGCAAAAAGAAATAGAGTAGAGTTTACTTGGTATCATGGTGTTGTACCGATTAGTGCATTTGCCTGCCATATTAATTAAATAAAAAATAATGTCCGTACAATCAAAACTCTTTATTGCTCAACTGTTCGCCCTCTTCTTGAATATGCCTCAGTGGTCTGGTCTCCATTCTATGTCAATCGCATAAATCACATTGAATCAGCAAAAATAGCGTGGATGCTTGGACTAGAGAGAGATAATTATTCTTATGCTGAAATAGAGTCAATGTTAAATATTTCTAGTCTACAAAAACGTAGAACTAATATTGACTCCATATATATGTTCGGCATACTAAATGGTATAATCGATGTTCCATCATTACTGGGACAAGTAAAATTCAATATTCCGACTCGTAGATTGAGAAACAATGTAGTACTGTTCATCGATCAGCATAGAACAAACTATGGCCTAAATTCTCCAATGACCCGCCTTTGTCGTATTGTTAACTCAAGACAGGATCTGGACTTTTTTGGTTTAAGTTTACAACGATTTAAACGAGCACTAAATAAATAGTCCAGATCTTGTCTCGATGTCCCTTATGTTTGTCAATGCTTCTTTCTTTTTTCTTTAAATGTTTTAAACTACTCTTTTATTGTAATATTTAAATCTTATAAATTGTATACATGGACAATGTCCGTTAATAAATAAATAAATAAATACAATTAAAATTAATCCACCCTATCTAATCTTACCGTACTTGGATTTGTATGATCCGTCTGATATGGGCCGTACTCTACTTTTGAAAACAAAAATATACATATTTAATTGTAAAATTAAATGGGTCTCTTTTTTGGTGAGGCATTGAAATAACAAAATACAAAACTTATGTATAATGTAACAAAAACTGTAATAAATGTAATTATTTGTAATATAATATACTAAATAAATAGAATAAAAAATGTAATTAATCTCGCTAAGCCTCTATTTTGAGGCTTGTCAGCAGGTGGGATAGAGGGGATACGGAAGGAGGTAATCAACAACACACTTCAACACCCAGACCAGTTGAGAAAAAAATCTTTCTTGGATTTTTTTTCTTGCAATCGGCGGGAATTGAACCCGCGACGTACGTTTCAATACGTATGCAAAAAAAATACACAAAAAATGGAACAAGCTGTATGAGTAAATACATAAATTAATATCAATACTAGCCAATAATGGGAAAAGGGGTAAAAAATAAGGGAGAAAGAAGAGGTGTGATAATAAAAATGATAAATAAAAATGTTTCCTCAGGCGTGATTTAAATAGAGCTAGTATGGAAACATCTTTAGTAGTGGACAGGAGACGATTCCACAGTCGACTCAGTTCAGTACAGATTTGCCAAGTGTAAAAAACAAACAAATATTCAATTAATTCAGATTGAATAATAATAAAAAATACTATAAGTGCTGTTCGAATAGCGTTTTCGATTTCGCACATTAAAACAAAATACACAAATGTAAAAATTGAATTTAATAATAAATGATCCTCGGTTATATTATTTAATGTCGAAAAAACCAGAAAGGTCTTAAATAAACATACCCTTAAATTAAAAATATGCGACGTTGTAATTAGTTGGCGGATTCATTAGGCGAAAACCCTTTCTTAGGCAATATTTAAAGCCGTATTATTCAGATACCTCCAAATTATGTTCAAAATAACTAGAGCCTAAGAGGTTGACATAATACGTGTTTAAACTCATACATACAACCTGTTTTTTTTAATAAGTCGATTGTGTGTAAATCTTTGTAGACATAGACAAATACTGAATTCGACTTTCTTGATTTACTGATATTTCACTTAGTAAATAGTAATTTTCTTTCCACAACTCTACAATTTGTGAATGTCGAATAAACTCCTCCGACTAATACCATAATAGCATCTGTTTATATTTTTGTGATATAATTTAGAAAACATACATTCATCCACATTAAAAATTATTAATGAAATATAAAAAAAGGCCACATAAAAAATGTAAATATTCAAATTGACAAAAATTCTCACAACCAAAAATGAATAATAATACCGTCTATTTTTTCTAAAAATAAAATTAAATATAACAAAAAATTCCGATTGTACACACTATATCACCCACATACGTAGTACATACATATATACACATTTACATAAAAAAATTCAAGCACATTCTATCTTTCTTTCTAAAAGCATTGAAACTAAGATCAGTGTTTATGTTAATTCTTTAATTTCACTTCTTATTTGATACTGTTTTGTATTGTTTTTGGTTAAAGTTTTATTTATGTCTGTACTTTTTTGTTGCAAATGTTATACACTAATGTCTGAGCACCGGACAACAAACTTCATAATCGTGGTTTATCGGGACAATAGGAAAATACCACTTTTTTTACATTTTTAAAGTAATAAAGATCTTTGAAATACTGTTCAGTAAAAAAAATATTTTTTGCCAATTATTAGTAGCATAAAAAATATTTTTAAATTTGTAGTTTTGAATTCCTGCAAAAACAGTCATTCTATTGGCCACGCCCCTAATACGTGACGATTCATGTTTATTTGTTCCTGCCTATTCAAATTTGTTTTTTTTTTTTACTAAATGCACAAAATACACAATTTTACATAGACACAATTATATGTTTTTTATGTCCCGACTTGTTAGAAAATTCCGTGTTAAGTCGGGACTCTTCGATATATAAATCAAAAATATTTATTTACATATTAAAACAATATACAGATAATCAAAACAATATGCAAAATAATCAAAACAATATACAAAATAATAATGGAAAAATAAAAATAATAAAAATTTATAATATATGTCGAAAATGGAATCAAAAGTTATATAATAATACGTATGACAGTGATGACATACACATATACGATAAACGTATATGGATAATAATGAAAACAGCAGCGATGTTATGCATTTATTCCCGAAGCAATCTCATACAGTGGTCTCTACCCCTCGATACAATCCAATTATGGATCTTCATCTTAAATATAGACGTTGTTTTGGAGAACTTAATATGTTCATCCAAGAAGTTGAACACTCTTGAAGCTATATATGAAAAGTGTCTCCGAGTGTGGAAAGTGTTTTAGAACATTGTCACGAACCTTGACGTCACTACTACCAAGGCAAAACATGTTGCGTTTTTCTAGCAACGTATTTTTATCAAACTTATTTTTTACATTCATGTATGAAAACATTTCTCCACAATATCCATATTGATTTCGAAAATACAATTAATTACTTTAAACCCATTTTATATATTTTATGGGTATTCGTAGTATGTGATATTTAGGTAAATATATAATAGGTATTATTATTTTATATTTCATAGTGTAAAATAATATTGTAGCATAATGTTTGGCCTTGGCAGTTGTAACGTCAAGATTCGTGACAATGTTCTAAACAAATTTGAATGGGCAGGAACAAATAAACATGAATCGTGATGTATTAGGGGCGTGGCCAATGGAATGACCGTTTTCGCGGGAATTCATAATTACAAATTTAAAAATATTTTTTATGCTACTAACAATTAGCATTTTTTTTTCTGGATAGTATTTTATAGACTTTTATTACTTTAAAATGTCAAAAAATATATATTTCCCTATTATTTACAGCAATTATAACATTGTCCGTTGAAAATACGGCTTTATTTGTGAGAATCTCACTTTCAAATTATTGGGATTGTTGCAAACGTGGCAACTTCTACTTGTGCATTGCAAAAGCGGGAGTCTCCAAAATTAAATGTATAATTTCAGTATTTTTTCTTAACATAACCGTGATTATTTCATCACTGGTTATATATAAAATATTAATTGGTTATGTTAAAAAAATTTAATGTAAAAAAAGTTGAACTGTGTAACAGTTTTTGTGTTTTGCTCAAAATAACTTTTTCTTTTAAAAAAAATATTCGTCCTGCAGACACGAGAATAAAGCAAACCACTGCAAATTTTCCGCATTTGATGCAAAATGAGCAGAAGATACATTATTCTATATATGTACGTAATGGCGTTAAGTTTTCGGAAGTGTACCACTAACAAAACCGGCTTCTTTAATGAAGAATAATTTTATGCAAATTGTGCATTATTTTCATACGACTGACCCACATCAAGTTCTCTGGTTCTCTGACATACAATACTGGATCTACTTTAATAGATGAATAATTGAACCAAGTGCATACTATTTGAAGTCTAGCAAAATAGAATATTTTAGTATCCAAAAAGTCGGATAGTTTATATTTCTTTATGTTGTTAGTTTTATGCTTGTAGTTCGAAATCCAAGTTTACGACAAATCGTAGATATGTTTATGTTTTTTTTCCTTCAAAATATCTTCTCGGTGGTTGGATTAACAGAAACACTGTTTTGTTAATTGTATAATGACTTTTATTTTTGTTGGAAATTAAAAATGCTTTGTGCACGTCTACCCCTTTTCAAAATGTTTTATTTATTTTATTTTATTTATTTTATTTATTTTATTTATTTTATTTATTTTATTTATTTTATTTATTTTATTTATTTTATTTATTTTATTTATTTTATTTATTTTATTTATTTTATTTATTTTATTTATTTTATTTATTTTATTTATTTTATTTATTTTATTTATTTTATTTATTTTATTTATTTTATTTATTTTATTTATTTTATTTATTTTATTTATTTTATTTATTTTATTTATTTTATTTATTTTATTTATTTTATTTATTTTATTTATTTTTTTTATTTATTTATTTATTACCTTTAAGCGGTAGACTAAAAAGTCGATAAGTGGTTATATACTCATATTTACTAACATTAGTAAAAACGTTTGACCACAAAGTTTATGCTTTAAACACAAATAATAATATACCTACTTATTCATAATTTTCTCGGGAACTATGATTTTTTTCCATAAATTTTCCATTGGTTTTTCCGATGCAGAATGAGCCAGGTTATTACCTCAACTTGTTTGAATTTTTTTTTTAAATCTCTCGAGTCAATTTTAATTCGATGTTTACCATTTGCAATCTTGTAAAATATAAGCAAAAAAATATTTACCTAGTAGGTGCCTTTACAAAATAAGAATTAAGATTTCCCGTAGTCATATAGAGTCATTGTTTGGTACTGAAATATATTTATTTCCTTTTGAATTATAACTTTCGCACGTAATAAAAGCAATTTACAGGTTTTAATTCTACTTAATTTTAATAAAATATGTATGCTAATTTTTAATATTTTTTTATTGTAGGTGGACATTTTGCATCCGATAGAGATAAGGTAAGCAGCGTTGTATTAATAATAGATCGAAATAAATATATTTATTCTTGACCTAACTTTCCAGAGAAACATTCGGCACCTTAGTATACATTTCTAAAATAACCCTTCTGTTACTTTCTCATCTTCGCCATATTCCCGCTGTATTTCGTATTTAAGTACAAACCATCTTTTTCAGGGATAATGCAAGGTAGGGTTCACTATTTTTTTAATGTCTTTTTTTCAGGTTTTCAATTTTATAGCGGAATTTAAGACGTGTCCAACAATTGGTTTAGGGCATATGAGTATTTTACAGTTGGAAAGTAATATATGTACTTAGATTTCTGTTTTGAGATAAGAAATTGTAAAGTTTTTGCCATTTAAAATGTACTAAATTACTTTTTATTATAAGAAAAAAATATGTCTCTAAAATAAATTCTTCATATAAATTATAAAGGATGATGCCACGTTGTAAGTTGTTTTTTTTATTACATTTCATCGATGACTTCTGGTTGACAAATTTTAGTAAGCCATATGTTTCTTTTTTGGGTGATACCGTGTGTATTGGATTTGTTCTGACGTTTCGGATACCGCTACAGACACCCTCTTCAGGGTAAACTGTTTTTCTACTAGTAATTTGTACCGTGTCGCAGTCGGTACATTTCTATTAGTTTTAGTAGGTTTGTAGTTCTGGAAACCATGTTGAGTTTAATTTAAGCCCGTCGTATTTGTTTATGTTATTTAGGTGTCTGTGTATTTCAGTTGCGTCTTTTATTATTCGTGCACTGTTATTACTGGTGTTATGTTAAATTTTTGGTTCGAATGCGAAAAAATATGTCCGGTGTCTATAAAGTGTTCCACTATTGCGGGTTCGTCAGGGTGCCAAAGTTTACACGCTTTTTTGTGTTTGTCAATCTTTTTCTTTGCCGTGCGCCCTGTTTGTCTCATGTACACTTTATCGTATCGTTATTGTCGTAAACCAATAAGCGGGTTTTGTAACAAAAGCATGAGACAAATCTCCTTACCTTGTAATTAACAATCTTAATAAGGCTGTATTTGATATTGTAATCGTAAAAAATAGCGGGGTTACAAAAAATACGTCAGTTATTTTAATAAAGAAATGGACATGAAAAGTTTTAATTTATTAAACAATATTTTGAGTTTGTCCAATTTTTTTTATACATGAACTGGAATTAACCCCCTAAGGAGTTATAAAGATATTGAATTACAACAGAGACGGAGAATTTTTTAGAGAAAAGAATACGGAAGTCAAGGCATTTACAAGGCTTACGACGTAGACATTTTTTTTTAAATAAATTTTTGCGTTCTTATGATTTTCCCAAGTACCTTTTTCGATTTTGGAGCAATTTTTTCAGTCAAGTTGTGGTAGAGCGTGATTCAAACCTCCGATCATTGGCAGGTTTATATGTGGTTCAGCCACAAGCGCTGTATATGCCTAAACTTCCATATTACCTTATTTAAAATGTTTTCATATTTGCTTTAATATTTGAATGTTTACATTGTAATTGGTTAAGCGTTCATTTTTATCTCAGTAAAACGACCGTGTAGGTACTTTAAGAATAATTTCACCATATCATAAAAAAAAACATGATTAAATAAAAATTCAATAAATAATAATCCAGTACCTATTGAGAAATATAATATAATAAATTTAAAAGGCGATAGTAAATATACCGACATAGAATTCTAGCCTTTTCTACTTTTACACATCTTTTCATTGATGCTCTACGGTTTTATTGCTGTCAACATTGCCAAATTTCTTGTTGTATTGCTATAATACAAGTAACCATAGAACTAAAATAGTCCAGAAACGCATTACATACGCATAAATGAGTAGTTTTACATTTTGGCCATTAGTTACTCTGTAGACGTACGTCGCTTTGAAGGCAAATGCCGATTTAAATTCAATTATGTCGTGTTGTGTCGTTTTTAAGTGTCAAAACATTGTTGGGATTAAATGGGAATAGAGTAGGATCACATTTCAAGTGTAAGTAGCGAATTTACAAATAATATATTTTGATAATTCGATTATTTTACCGTCTGTCAGATTGTGAAATAAAACAAGGTCGAATTTTTTACCCGGGTTTCTATTAATAAGCCTTAATATTACGGTATTAATTTACTTAAATGATTATTTAATCTTTTTTTTTACGTTTGCCTAATAAAAGTACCCGGTTTTTTTTATAGTCCAGTCAGTAAAATATTTTTGTGGTAAAACATTAAATAAAAACGCAAAATTTACACGTATTTGTGTTTATTTTATTTTTATTTTTTTAATTTAATTTTAAAATACGCCCAAGGGGCATTTTCAAAAAATATACAGGTAAGTACAAACATAGTGAGTAAAAATTTTAAAGATAAAGAACGCTTTTTGTATACATGTAGAAACAATAAAAAGCATACTGCCATGCAAAATAAAAAGTGAAACTTTACATGGTAAAAAATAAAAAATAAAAAAATGGATATAAGAAAAGTAATTGAATTAAAAAGCAAATTGTAAATAACTTGTAAAGAATTCAAACAAAAAAATAAATACATTTACATATACTTATAAGTATAAAAAAAATGGTATCAACAAATTATTGTTAAAAACAAATAATAAAAATTAGTTAACAGTAAGTATATATAAGATAATAACATAATATCTGGTACACAAAAATATTTGATACATCAATTTTAGAAAGAGATAATAATAAATAATAATACACATCAAAAACAGAGTGTTATGATAATAATTGGTCGCAGTCTGGCAACATTACGCGTCCATTTCACGCATGCGCGCAGGCGGGATGTCGTGTAGAGGGGGAGGTAATTGGGAAACTTTTAGACACAGTGCGATGTATCATCAGTTTCAGTGCTGCAGAGCAGCGTTTATTTGATGATTTAAAATACATATAACTTTTTGTTACCCACTAAGTCTAAAGACTTTTCGGTGGGACACATTTTTTTTTAAGACGGGTTTATTTCACATTATTTTATTTATATTATACAAATTTATTTATTAACAGGCACTATAAAGTATTTAGGAGATATTTCTTTAGTTCTATTTTTTTCATTTGAATATCTTTCATAACGCAATTCAATGTTCGCTTTCCGAAGTAATGTGTAATTCGAGGAACGACTAGAAAGCTCTTAGTTTTTAATCTGGTGTTGTGAGTGTGGGAAACTCTTTTTTTATATTCCGGATCAACAAAATGATCTACAATCAATTTGTAATAACAACGTTGTTTTACCGGCAGGACATTACAGAATTACAGTAAACGTGGTTTGACGCGCCTTCTAGTATATTATAATTCTATTCAAGTAACATGTGATTTTGCATAATTGGTGGTCAAACTGTATTTTATACCCCTGGTTTGGCCAACAGCCGACACTAGCTCACCAGCCTTTCTTCTAGGGTGTGGGAGTGGAAAAAGTAAGATTGCCACAGCAGGGTATAATGGATACTTCTGTTGCCATTCTGGTTTTATACTCGAGAAAAATATGTGTAAAAGCCCCGTTTGTACTTGTGTGAGAAAAGCTCGAGGGATAAAAATAGGAACTTTGGGGAATACGTTGCTTTGTAAACTATTAACAATTCCACGTAAAACGGTATACGTGATGTATGCCTACTAAATATTCGTTAAGTGTATTTTTTCAATTTATTTTCACTGTTTTTTATTAAAATTAAACAAATTAGTACGTAACAATTTACGTTTTAAACCTTTCGAATTGAATTCCTTAAAAGCAATATTTTGAAACGTGAATGATTAAAAATATATCATAAATGCAAGTAAAAATTGCTACAAAAAATATTTTTTTAAAAGCTGTAATAGGTCGATTCCCGGCATGGTTGACATAAAATATTTATTATTATTTATTGAATCGGCATTCACTTCGTAACACTTCATTATAAATTGTTATGAAAATAAAATAATAAAATTCTACGACGTTGTGAACAATATTCTGTGTTTTCTATATTATTTACACTTAATATTTCATTTTTTTGTACACTTTAATATTGAAATTATTTTCTCTTGTTTGAAAGAAGAAAGAAGAAAGAAGGGAGGACTGATAGCTCTGTATTACTCCGTATGGATCCGCCGGCGAAAGGATTTTTAAGTCCGAGGAAACAAAAAACTTTTTTTTTTTATTATTATTTCATTATTACTGTAATATTTTATTTATTTTTTACGTGTGGAATGATGCGGAGTGCATATTTCAATGTACGCTTTTTTTCTTTTTTTTTTTGACATTGTATTTAGTAATGTACAGAAAGCTATAATTGGCCTATAATTTTGGTTTATTTGTAAATATTTTTTTTGTTGTTGTAATGGCTATTGTTTTCTTCTAATAAATAAATACCACCCGTCGATGGGAGGAGGGCTTTTCTGAAACTGTAGTAGTGTTCTTGTAAATGAATAAAAATTATTTAACACTAATAAGAAAGTTTTATTTTCATAATAATTTATAAAATATTTATTCAAAATTGTGATTTTACATTAGAATATTTTACAGTCCCTGGACTAGGATTTGAAGCGTAAGACTCACCTTTATCTAACAAAAATCTAGATACGCTGTGGTTGGTGTATCAATACAGCGTCGTATGCACCATCATAAGGTGAGGAAACGAGTGAAGACGAGAAGACGTAATAATTTTTAATTACACTTAACGTGTTGATAATATTATCATCATAGAAATGGATAGTGGAGGTGGGTTGCGCACGGATCGATGAGTGGATCAAACCAAATAGGTAAAAATTTGTGTACTGTTTATGAAATTTGGTCTACAGGTCTATATAAATTGGTTATGTTTTTTTATGATTATTTTAGTTTATATCGCTTATTATGTTGATGATAAATAGGGTTTTCAGATAAATTACGTTTTTATTTTATTACTATGTTAACTTTGTTAAATAACTAATTTAAGGCATGTTTTACTTATTGTTAAATGTTTCCCTCGGCACGGGACACCCCAGTGAAGGAACATTATTCTGTAGATAAAAAAGAATACAAACATTGTAAAAGTATAAATAAATAAAAGTGGATGTAGGTATACGATTTGAACATGTATTGAACCTACTATCGTATCGTAAACATGCAATTTAGAAGGGCTGATATAATAATTATTATTATGTATACATTATGTAAATTTGTAAAATGTTTGTTGTTATTTTTATATTATAATTTTTTTGCCCATAAGCCTTTTTACATATAATTTATTAATAAAAAAATATATGCGCAGTTAAAAGAAATAAAAGAATGTACAATATTATTTCGAAATATAGCTGAATAACATTTATTTTTAAATAATGGAAAATATATAGAAAATAAATTATAAAAAGTCGGATAAAAGAAAATAAAATTGAAAGATAAGTGCGTAATTTTTAAAAATACAGTTGTAAAAGTTTAAAAATAATTATTTACATAATATCTGAAAACATTAACTAACTAACTAACCATCACGCCATTTTCCCAGCGGGGTAGGCAGAGAGGATAGAACGCCACACCACTCTGTCCTGGCACACTTCCTTTGCTTCCTTCACATTCATACATCTTCTCATGCACGCACGTCGATTATTCCGACTTTTCACATGACCACTTTCAAGAATTTGTTGTACTTGATCATGCCATGTCTTTCTCGGCCTTCCTCGACTTCTACAACCAGACACATTCGCATCATAAATCTTTTTAGCCGTTCTTTCATCATTCATTCGCTCCACATGACCGAACCATCGCAAAAGACCTTTCTTAATTTTGTCGATAATGCTTAACTCAGCCTTGCATTCTGCTCTAATTTCGACATTAGGGCACCTATCATACATTGTTTTTCCGCACATTCGCCTGAGGGATCGCATTTCAACAGCATTCAGTCTACTTTCGTCCCTTTTTTTCCAACTCCATGCTTCGCTTCCATACATTAGGGTTGGTACCAGAACTCCATTATGAACTGCTAATTTAGCCTCTTGCGATAGACACTTATTTGCTACGACAGACTTTAGGGCACCATTAACTCTGTTACCGGCACTAACCCTCCTTTCAATATCCTTGTCCATATTTCCATCTCTAGTAAACATACTACCCAGATATACAAAACATTGAAACATAATATTTATTTCTATTTGATGATACTCGTATTATGATTATTGACATACCTTTATTTAACATTAAAACAATAAAGAAATAAAGAGGAACAGTTCAGGTTGAACTTGCCAAAAAAATGAATCGGGCTGTTGTGTTTGGCAAGTGTACAAAATAATGTAAAATATAAACAAAAATACATGACAATTTTTTTTTATAAATAAACGGTTGAAAATTAAACATAAATAAAAAATTGTAAATAACAATAAAAAAAATAGTATCAGGTAAATATATATATACATGGAACATGTGCGTTGCTTTTTAAAATTTACAAAGCTCATGTTAATTCTTCAAAGACCGTGCTAAATAATTCGTCTGCTCGCCGTGATGTAACATCGCGTTACCACAAGTAAAAGGCGAAATATTCTAAAGTTCAGACATTTGAAAAAAAAACATGGAGACATACTGTTAAATAATTCTTCCTTTATAATTTATTGAAAAATATTGTATAATTTAGCACTGTTATAACAAAATAAATTTAATATCGCCGTTCATCTTACATACGTGCGTGCATCCCATCTCTGTCAATAACCGACTGAATCTTTTTTTCCACAAACACCGGCCACAGAACAGCGTCTTTATCTTTTTTGTTATGAGGTCTGCCTTAGCGCTCTCTCTTGTACTTATTTATTGCTGTATTGGCGTCGCATTCATTCTTCGCCCAGCAAGAATAAATATTTTTTCTATTAAAATCTAGCATAGTTATAAAAATTTTTACTTTCCAAATCAGGTGTGAAAATGTCTATTTGAAGATCACAAAAAGTACAACTTTATTATTTGAAATAATAATATCAAGTCTTGTATCGTATGTAGACTAGTGTGACGTCACAGCCACACAAGAGTTAAAGACATATATGTTGCTAGCATATTGGTTCGTAAGAACATGCATCTGTGCTACTGGTGAATCGCACTATAATTGGTCGATGATTGACCGCAATAGAATAATGTATTACATCGGGTGACTCTACCAGGTACACGCTAATCAATAAAATTTATGTATTGATAGCAACCAAATATTGATGTCAATATTTATAAAAAAGTCTGCTTTCTAATATTTGTGTATCCAAATAATATAAAGTACATATAATTTATATATTCAATTGGTATATTTAGTTTAAAATTGATAAAACGCGATAAACCTTAACAGTATATTAATTACATGTATTTCTTAATATATATATTTATAATATTATTGCTAGTTTATTATTATATGTACTGAGGAGTTATTTTTGATAGTAAATTGCTGTTTGGGTCTCACATAAATTCTATTGTTGAAAAATGCTGGGCTTCATTTTTAGAATTTCCAAACTCTTGAAAAAACCAAATACATTGAAGTCTTTATACAACACTTTTGTACGCAGTAACTTGGAGTTTGTATCCTTTGTGTGGAGCCCACAATACATAACAAATATTGAAAGGATTGAAAATGTTCAACGAAAATTTTTTAAATACCTAGATTATAAAAACAGTAATACGCTTTGCACTTACAGCCAATCTGCTAAACCAAATAGATTGTTTACCCTTAAAAATAGACGCACTATATCTGAATTATGCTTTTTATATAAATGATTAAATAATAAAGTAGACTCCTTTAACCTACTTTCCAAAATTAATCTTAATGTGCTCTTTCGCGAAATAAGTATTTATTTTATCTGCCAGTCTGTAGCACTAACTATACACAACACTCGTTTCTCTATCGTTCTTGCTCAAACTTTAATGCTTTTGTTCATTCATTGACATATTTAACATGCCCCTTAATTTATTTATTTAAAAATAAATTAAGACTCATTCTTTATGGCTGCGATACGCTCCCACTTGCTATTTAATGATGCTCACGTTAACACAAACCAAGGGTGCTATTCTGAACCACTCTCGCGACACGAGAAAATAGTTTTTCTCGGGTATTTTGCTTGTAAATGCACTAGATAATACAGCCGCGAGAGCGTTTGGAATACCAGCCCTGAACGCTTACTCCCACACAAACACACCTCTACACTTACTCTCATACAAATACACATAAACACACCCTTTTATTGTAGCACAATTTAATACATATGTATGATTTTTATTTAGAAAATTCACTAGTCTGTCTTTAAACCATGTCTTTTTTATGTTATTATACCATTATATCGACTGTTTGTTTCAGTAAAATAAATAAATAAAATAAAATAAATATTATTGCCATCTTCGCTCGAGTTCTATTTTACAATCCGCCATCTTGGCTAGAGTTGATAATTATAATAATGAACGCAGCGGAAAAAGTGAACTAGAATGTCTTTCTGTCTATTAAACTATGTAATAAAGGAAAGCACTCAATTTGAGATCAGCAGAATGGAAAAGAATCAAGAATCACGTTTGTTTAATAATAATGTAATAATGACAGTTTCGCAATATACAAGCGGAATAAATAAGACGCCACTAAAGAAAGTGATTCTACACAAATCGGTGAAGCGTCTATTTTACACAAAGTGTTCTAATCTAGAAGATTACGTCTTTGTTATTTTAACACACACCTGAATTTAAGCAAATAACTAAAGACTTATCTGTGAAAATCTTTTTACTATTCATACTCTGGGAATGTGCAAAACGTTCCGAGATTTAAAATACTACGAGTTCACATACAAACACCACCAGATCTAATTTCAAATATTCATTTGTGTCAAAAGCGGAACGTCTTATCCATTTATAAATTCATTTTTTTGAATATGGAAAGTTCTTAACTTACCTTTGAACAAATTTGAAATAAGAATTTTACTTTTATTGTCTGTACAATACTTATACCCGTATGCAGAGACAAAACTTAAGGTAAGGAAAGTACATTCTAATTTCAAATGCAGAGAATAACCCGAAGGTGAAGACAATAGAATGTACGTTCCTCACCTTTAGGTTTGTCTTTGCATACGGGTATTAGTTGTATCTTCATTTACAATACATAATCGGACAAGTCATTTTACTTTATAGATAAGTAGAGAAAGCTCTGTTAACTTATCACAATAATGAGGATTTTTGTTTTTAATTAATTATTATATTTGTTAATCAAAAACCAAAATCAACTAAAGTAGAAAAAATATTTGTATATTTCATATATTTTTTTTTTTTTAGTAAAATATATATATGCGTTCTTAAAATTAACGCAAATATTTCATTTTGAGGGCCATTTTCAACGAGTTGTAAATAACTCACTATTAGAAAATGGGAACCAAGTTGGGGTAGAGTGGGATTCGAACCACGGACCTTCGATCCGTAAGTCCGAGACCTAGCCGCGGGACCACAACCCGATTTATTATTAGTATTATCGCTATGATTATTTAAAATTTTATAATTTTTAAAATCCCCATCGAACACAACATCGTCAAAATAACAACGCCGGAAACGTTACGAGTATTAATTAATATTTAAAAGTAGAACAATTCTAAAAACGAATGTACCCTTAAATTCAGCCTTAGGGGGAATTACATACAAAAAATGTATTCTTACGCGCTGTAAAAACTAGAGTATTAAAACACGCTAAACTTCGAAAAACACTACCCCGGAAAGTGGAATCCTGTCCGGTTTCCACAACAAAATAACAAGATAATTGGTTGGTTACTGTAAACACGTGGTCACATGAACCTGTGACGTTGCAAATTAGTTAAAAAAAGATTTAAACCATTTTTATCGATTTTTTCATACATTTCCGATAAACCTTTGCCGTTCAATCAAATGCTCTATTTTTTATCGCGTGCAAGAAAACATTTTTATATTCAGTTTTGCGTAGCACTGAACTTACTCAATACATGATTTTAAATTAGTGTTTTGTGCAGTAATTTAGTGTAATGGAGGTTCTTAATCAGTCGTAATTTAAAAAAGGTTTCTAAAAAAAAAACCTCTTTACTCATTTTTATGAAAACATATTCTCTAAAATGTAATCAAAGCTTGTCAATTCAAAAAAAGTCTTATAATTTATATTCATTACATTTACAAATGATCAGAATGCCACGTTGTTTTTATTTTATGAAAAAGATTTTTAAATTTTAAAATAGGACCAATATTTTTTTCGGTAAACCATTTTTCTGTGCGAGTTATCCATTTCTAGCCCCGAGGGTTTACGGTTTGTTGTTATTTATCAGAGCCTTAGGGATTGTGATGCTTGCGAGTAGAGTTTGGAGTTTGAGCCGATATTGATTCGCTTCGAAGAATATGATTTTATACGTCCCTCGTGAAATTTGTATCATGGTGATCTATATACACATTCGATTTCATAATCGCACATCAAATAACTTATTTGTTTTCATAACCGATTTAAGAACGCTGACGCAATGGAATGATAAAAAAATGTAATTTTGATATATTTTGGTAGAATAATTTTTGAAACAAAAACAAAGTACTAACAACTCTCACCTAGACACATACAAAACAAAATATAACTGGGCCAGTAATTTTATCTATCAGTCCACAGCATAGTTCTTACAAAAATCATTAGAATTTTTCTATTAATTGAGCAAAAACTTAAATTTATCATTATCATCATTCCCTTTTTGAATACAATGTCAGGATTTTTTGGTATTTCGTTCTGTTTTACAAAAATCAATCGGCGTCTAATTATATTTTTCAAAAGTTTCATGTTTTCATCATGACAGTAATCACTACGATTCCAAAGGTGTCCATAAACCCACCCTCACACCCATATAAATTCACCCTCATATTCACATACCTAGCCAAACCACACTCCACTGCCATACCCACGCATCCTCACACACAAAAACTCGCACACATGCACTTCTACATATTTTCATATCTAACTGAACTGGATTTTTATAATTGTATTTATGTGGAAAACTTATTTGGATTTATTTTATGTTTTTTTATAATGTTGTGTATATTTTTTTGTATTGCTGTTGTTTTTCTGAATAAATAAAATAAAAAAATAAATAAAGGCAGGGGTACATTGTTTTATCGTGTAGTGGAGTGGTGTGTAAGGAAGCTATCTGGCGCGTACCATTTCTATGTATTTTATATGGTTAGAATTACACTGCTCAGCGTGGTCTGTCGTGGCGCGCCACGATGCAGTCCTGATCCAACGATTTTAAGTGACGTCGGGGTGATAGAGGGGGATTATGGCGCGTCACAACACACCACAACAATGTGTTTCTAGAAACGTATCCTTAACGCATTGAATCACTTTATGTTCACAGCTACTCACGTATGATAAGCAAGCTAAGCAAACACGATAAATGATCAATAAAAACTAAAGACGAGCCGTCAACATACCTTACCACTCCACAACACAACACAACAATGTGTTCATGATTTAACTTATCGTCGGGACAGACCAAACCTCAACATAACTTTTGAGAAAAGTGTTTTCCTACCTTTACTTGTTAGACAGTTCTATGTTTAGTATATTAAAAGTATTTTTTTGTGTTTACTTTTTGAATACATACTCCAATTACTTTATCATAAATAAAAATTTAGAACGAATCAAAATATTGTGTAACAAGCTTTCATAACTAAAGGTATACTTTTATATAACGAATTTATAAATTAAGTCAATTAGGAATAACTTTCAATAAGAGTTATTTACATTATCGAATATAATAATCGATTATTCACATCTTTAAAGTAATTACCTACATCTCTAGACAAATCCAACTATAATAATTTCATTTTAATCCTTCGGGATGAATAAATTCCCCTTTTTCAACCGACACCGGTTTGACGTAGATTTCATCCGCGATACAAACATGATTATTTGACGATATCATTGTCTATTGGTGATCAACCGAAACAAGATTTTCAGCCAAAACCAAAACCGAAATTCGGCTATTATTCTAGTTTCGGCCGAAACCGATACTTATTTAAATAAGTTAAGTCACTTCTAAACGCCCAGAATTAGGCGTTTTTTTTGTTACACCGTACGAGCTTATTAAAATAAGTTTCAAATAAAATACACAATAATATATGTACCTTAGAAGATAAGACACAGAAATCCACTTTTTGTTGTTTTGATATTAAAAACGAAGAAATTATCGCAATAAGCTATTTTATACGTAAAAAATACATCGATATTTACTTTCTACATAAAAATGCTTTTTTAAGATGAAATAAAAACCTGAGGTCACTTTGTTTTAACTCATAAAAGACTGTGGTAAATAATCCCTTTGCAGGCAGTGATGTAACATCGTGTTACCACTAGCAAGAAAAATTAATATTCAAAAGCTCAAAAAGCTCATTTGATAAAAAAAAACATTTTTTCAGAAAGCTCATTTGTTTTTCTTTTTATTTCGTATGTTTTTTTTTTCTCATGTATTTCGAAATTATATAACTTCATATTACTAGATAAATCAAATAGTGTAAGGCACAAGAGCTAGTCTCTTTTTTAGAAAGTAACAGCTTTAACATTTTTTTTTTAAAAAGAAGAGTGTATGGTTACAAAAAAACATGTTTCAATTATGTAATTATATTATTCAATAGAAAAGAAAATGAAAATTCGTCATCATCATCATTCCCTTTCCGCACCTTATGATGCGTAGGGCACTGCATTAGTACACCAATCGCAGCGTATATTGATCATATTTGTTACACGAAGCTAAGATGATCAGTCTTAAGCTTCAGGTGCCAGTCCAGGGACTGTAAAATATACTAGTGTAAAAACACGTGATTTTAATTACATTATAATAAAAATTCCATAGGCGTTTTTTTAATCTGCACTATAATAGGAGGGGGGGTATAGGTAGGAAGGAAAGATGTCGATTAATGTTTTTTTAATAAATATTTAAATACTTACATGAAAATGGTGAAATTGTGATACATATGTGAATAATGAAAGGGCGTCTCGATTAACAGATAGAGAATTTCACAACCAGGCAGATTTTACTGTGAAAGTGTCAGCAAAAATACAAGAGCGGTGGATGGATACTGAATATTAAAAGGGTTCTTTCGCAATTAAAGGTATAATTGAAGGCATTAGAAGCAAAGATAGCAAACTCCCGTTTCGTTGTTTTCGAGGAAAATAACAAAAACTGCTACACTAATGCCAAAGAGAGTCTTGATGTTAAAAATGTTATTTTCACTGAACTTAAACTTTAAGGTACTAATAAATTAGGTTTAATAGAGACACGAAATCAAAAAACTTTCTTAATTTTTTTTTGGTACGGCTAATTTGAAAATTTAAAGCTCAAGCTTGTCATTGGTCGAATAAAATGGCTGATGGATATTGCTATGTTTGCATAACACTATTTTCAAACCATCAGATGTATGATTTTAAACTACATTTGCAACTCAACTCATGATTTTTATAAAAATAAAGTTGATAAACTACAGAATGACATAACAGCGGCCTCCGTGGTTTAGTGGTCAAGACGCTTGACTCACACACGGAAGGTTCCGGGTTCGATTCCCGGTGAGAACACATAAATTAAATGTGATTTTAATCAAGCCTGGGTGTTCTATGATGTAATTCACCACTGTAATTGGGCTTCCTGGAGTGTTGTGGTGCAAAAAAATATATAATAAATAAATAAAAATAAAAAATAAAAATATTTCGGGGTTGCTATCTTTGCTTCCAATGCCCTCAATTTCGAAATCGGGCAAAGATGCCCCAATTCGACTATACGTGAATATCAAATAAAGATAATATACTTCTACCTGATTTATCAATTTTTATATGAAACGCTTATTAAAAAAACCACGCTCAGATGAAGACGAACAGTTTCCTATAATTGCACTCAAGTAAATTGAATCTAACCATTTAATTATTTTATTTATTCACTTTCCGGCAGTTGGAATCATTTCATAATACTTCCTACCAATGGGAACTTATATAATTTTTGAAGCAGAAACGTGGTTTGTGGTAAAAGTTATCAGAAAATACTCGAATCGTGAATGTACTATAATTGCAGTATCATCGAATTTCCGAAAAACGCTCTTTAGTAGTTAGCTATAAAGTTAGTTATTGCCTGATTGAAATACCCGAGTCAGCGACATACATTTTTATGAGAAACAAATTTGATTACATCCGACATACTTTTCGTTACCTGCTAATGAAACATGAAGCATTTTGATTAAAAAGATTTATATTTTCTATATATTATGGAACGTTTATACAATATGAGCACATTGGCGAGCTTATGCCTAGTGGCAATTGCTTCTAATCACTTGTGATATGCTTAAGCATCGCACAATATGCGAGACTGGCAACATAGGGCGCTGTCAAAACGCTGCAAAAGGAGAGCGAAGGAGAGATTTTTTTTTCCACACCGACAGCCTTCGAACTAATAAATAACATTGAATATTATAAATGTAAAAGTGTGTTTATCTGTTTGTTAGTGTTTCTTTTAACTGGTTACGGAGCAACCAATCAATTTGATTTTTTAGTGTCCAAAACTACATTTTATCCAGAAAAAAATATCACTCCTAAGGGGAAATTCTCAGTGGAAAAATGAATTAATATTAAAACAGTATAACGATGCTACGTCACCATAAACTAACAAACCGTCGTTTCTGTTGCTTAGCGATGATTGGAAGACGGCAATCCATACAGGCTACTTTTTATCCCAAAAAAACCTTTCATCGGGGAACATCTTATTGTTTAATGACAAAACTAATTTATTTACACATTTCTTACGAAGAGATAGAATAAAAAAATCATTTTTTACTTTTCTGATAAAAAATGTACTGCAAAGTTTTATACAACTAGCAGCTGGCAGATTACACCTCTTAAAATGTAGATTTAAGTTAAGTTAAGTTAAAAAAAACAAATGATAATAAATTGAACTGGAAAGAACAACTTATACATTGGTTTTTACAAATAAATACAAGTATTTCAATAACCCAAATTTGGTGGTATTTTTCATAAATTCTAGGAACAGTTATGGCTTTAATACTTAATAGTTGTGAAAAAAAAAAGTTGTTTTTTTCCCTCTTTACGAAGAATGTTTTGGTTGTAAATATTTAATTTCTTAGCAGAGTTCTAATATTCATGTCGGCCATTCGACGGCATGTCTATGGATCTATCATTGTTTTGAACATTAAATTTTTTAACATGTCTTTTACTTAGTATTTTTTTGCATTTGGTTTACCAACGCATCATCGGGTAATACGAGAGGAAAAGAGGAGAGTTTAAATGAGAGATTGGAAATATTTCTTCTTCAATAAGATTTTTCCTTAAGCCATTCCATATTCGGTACATCTCTAAATCTCTACCTATAAACACCTTCTAAAATATTATACGTGAACGATTAATATTGTTATTATAAATACTATGAATTTAACATGTACAATAACAAAGTAAAATATATTTCTACGCCTTGTCATAACAAGTATTATGCTGGCGTATATATTTTTGGCATTATTGCTTTTCTCGTAAAATAAAGGGTTAACTACCTATGTTATGTCTGTAAGGATCATCCAATAAGTTGAAACCCATGGTTAGGATAAGATTATTACCCTTTCAATTACATTTTATCGTCCATTAAAACTTGAATTAAGAACCATCGGTGTATTTAATATTTACTTATACGTTCATAGCGTTATCCCAGAGAAAAGGTAAAAATCAGACTCCCATTTAGAAAAAATGCGAAGTCACCAAATTAAATTTTATATAAGGCAGTAAAAAAATATTATGAAATGGGAAAAAAGATTCATGAAGAAAAATGAAATGAAGAAAAAAAAATGAAGAAAAAAAAACAAAATTCAAACAGAAGGTTAAGAGGTATGTATTAAACAACTTATAAATTAAATATAATATGTAAATGGTCAAACTAGAGGATGGGTCATGGGGTCTACCTCAAACTCTGAATTCGAGCAAAGAAATTTCAAGTTTCTGGGCCCTAAAATATTCAATATCTTACCCAAACTTTGGAAAACCATGACCCAGATTCAATTCAATAAATTGGTAAAAAATTGGTTACTGGGTTTAGGTCGAGAAAAATCGGAAAATTTACTCAAAAACATTCTTACATAATAAATGGTAAAAATTAATATTGTATAAATGTATATTTAATTAACTAGTAGGTAGTAATATTATTGTTTATTTTGCATAAAAATGTCTGCATTAAAACAGGTTGTACCTAGTTAGGCAGACTAGACATGATCCAGAGAAATCTTTTACCTAACTGTGTATGCAGTAGGTAAAGTGATTGTTATGTTTGAGTGCCCTATTTAAGATTAAAAATTATAATAATTAAAATACTTTATAGTTTTATTCCACTTTCGTGACCGACATCATGTCGGTAACGACGAAACCCGGTCACTGGTAAAAAATTTATAAAATAATTTTAAATAAAAGTGGAATAAAACTATAAAGTATTTTTATTATTATAATTAAAATGCAGTTCCACCAAGAAATGTCAGTAGAAAAACTCAATATATTAAGATTAAAAATATAAAAAAATACTTAAACACTTTGTATTTTTACGCAGCACTCAATTTTTTTTGTTTATTTATTTATTTATTTAACTTTTTGTACATAATGTTATTTGTACATTGGCGGGATTATTGCCAAATGGCAATTTCTTCCAACCAACCAATAAAATAAAAGTTTTATTTTTATAATTCAAGTTACAGAACATATTCAATAGGAAAAAAAAAAGTGAAAAATATATAAAAATAGAAATAAACGTATTTGTTTATAAATTACCTTAAATCAAAACTACTACTCAATGGGAAAAAGGAAAAAAGCGGAAAGCGGAAAGAGGAAAAAGGAAAGGAGGAGAGATTGAGGAAGAGAAAGGAAATGTTTCTTCAGACGTGATTTAAACAGAGATAATGTAGTAACATCTTTGATGGTGGATGGGAGATGATTCCACAGTCGAGCCGCATGGACACTATATGAGTTAGAGAAGAAAGAGGAATTGTGTATGGGTATTAAGAGAGTGCCTTGAGAATGAGAACGAAGAGGTAAACCATGAACTGATAAGCGTTGAAATTTTTCACACAGGTATATAGGAGCGTTAGGACTATGAAGTACTTTTATTATTTATTATTATAGGAGTTTAAAAAAAACTCATTTGGGACGGTACAAAAAAGTGTTACAATACTTAATATCGGTTAATACAATCCAAAAAAGTAAGAAAACATAATGTTAGAAACATGAAACACAGTATTATTCACTATTTTTAGGAATTATATTAATAACTGACACTATCAAAAAGGTTTAAGTAATATTTTTATTTGCTACATTTTAGATTTACTATTCGACTTTTCGTTTTTGCGCAGTTTTTAATCAGTTTATATTTACACCTGACGATAGGTAATTCTGATGGTATTCGTACTATGTAATATTAAACCTGTTTTTTAAAAAATATAATAAATCTGAGACTAACATTATGAACAAAATCAAGAAAGGGGAACTGTGTTGATTTAGATATGGAGAGCGAATGGACAGCGAAAGAACGGCTAAAAGAATTAACGATGCTAATGTTGACGGATGCAGAAAACAAGGAAGACCGAGAAAGACAAAGTACAATAAAATCCTACAAATACTTAAAGATGGACATGTCAAAAGTAGGAAAATCGACGTGTGTGCATGAAAAGATGTATGAATGTAGAGCACGCGAGTTCTGTATCCAAAGACAGAGTGATATGACGTTCTATCCTCTCTGCCTAAACGGTTCGATGTTTGTTTGTTTGTTTGTTTTGAAATAAAGTATTGTCACTAAAGAACCATAACGCCAAGGACAACCATTATCTGTGTTTTAAAAGCAGTGTCACAAGTACCTATCAATTTTTCATTGGTGATTATTTTTCCTTTTAATTAATTAAAACGTAATTCCTTTATATAACAGGCCTTATATTATTATGTAACCTTTTTGTGGCGCAGATTCGTCAAAACACCTTCATTTCTGCAGCGAAATTTTCACTGTACAACAGAAATGCTGATCAGAATGAAGACCGAAAGAATATAAAATTAGTAATTTTGATAAAAATATCAATAAAAAGTTCTTGGTTGAGTTTAACGTTGTTCAATTCGGCCAGCAAGCGCTTTCACCTAAGTACACCTTCGGGACTGGTAAATTGTTTTTAGGGACAATTTAGGAACATACAACATAAATATGATTATAGCTCGTTTGCAAAATCGTTATTTTTTGTTAATTAAAGTTTGTTATTGGACCAAAATTGGAATTAAGCTAATTTCCCACTGTTGAAAACAATTTACCAGTCCTGGAGACGTCTACTTAATCAAAAGTGCTCGTTGGTGAAATTAAACAAAGTAAAACTTCAACACGGTATTTTTATCAAAATTATTAACTGTGGATTTTTATAATATATATATATTTAAAACAATGCTTTTTTGTATATATATATGCTAGCGAACCCGACAGACGTTGTCCTACCCGAACGTTGGCTTGCCTGCTATTAGCTTGGAAAAGACATTTCATTGATAAGTAGGTACTTGTTAACGATTGAATCCCAAAACAAAAAATATTAGTATTCAAATATTGAATTTATGTTGGTACCTAGGTAATTGTTGTTAAAAAAATGGAAGGGTGTTGTTTTTTGCGATTAAAAATATTGTTTTTGAATGTTTATAAACAACATTCGCTTTTTATGGATCGCAATCAGATTATTTCCTTACATTCCTTATAATTTATTCCAATTTATTTATTTTTACTGGATTTTTGTAAAACTAAAATAATGTTAACTGACATTCAATACATTTTTGAAAATCGCATTCATGAAAAAGTGCATCCCTAAGAGCCGAGTTTGAAATTTGCTAAAAGAATTCTATATTTGAAAACGAATTATTTTATGTTTTGAAATTCAATCATAAACAAGAACCTATGTACCTATTTATCAATGAAAAGTCTTTTTCCAAGTTAATAGCAGGCAAGCCAATGTTGGGCAGGACAACGTCTGTCGGGTCCGCTGGTATAATATAAATTTACATTCAAAGCTGTTAAATACGTTTTTAAGAAAACCGTTTCGTTTTTGCAAAAGCTGTGATTTCCGAGGTCAAACTTCTCGAAATTGCTTCTTTTTCATTAGACAAGATGATCGATGGAAATGATTGTGTTGATTCTGGACTCGGAAGTGACCTAGTCTAGTCTAGAGGCGGTATTTTTCTTATTGCTAAATGAAGCGTAATTCTCCAGTACGGCAGCCGGTTTATTTTCACAGGGGGGGAGAAATGACCTCGCATTACGTTAGCAATGTCAGCGAGATGATACCACACGATCTTTCGATTCTCGATACTTTTACCGGCGAAAACAACAGACGTGTAGCGAGAATTTGCGTCGTAAGCGTGATACAATACGACCACTTGCGCTAGAATGGATTTAACACCTTCGACATTTATTTATCAACACAGTCTTCTTCTTCTTCCTGTGCATTATCAGGTCCTCTCGACGTGGGTGATTATTTTGGAGTAGACAATGCAGACATCCCTGTCCTGTGCCAACCGGAACAGCGCATCTCAATGGTGAAAAATATGTTTCAAAATTCCTATCATCATTATTATGACAACTGCGTTTTAACCTCAGAGTAATAAGCCGTTACCGCTCTAGAGCCGCCCGTACGGACAAAATTACGAAGTTACTCAGGTCGAGAATCGCAAGCGGAGCGATGAAACCATCGTCATACATTTTTTGTTAAACCCAAAACCAAACCAAAAATTTGAACTAGAGATGGACGTTTTTCATTTTTTTCATTTTCATAACAACTGTTATAATTGTTTTTTGAAACCGTTTCAAATATTCTGATCAATTTTTAATTTTCATATGGGGGCGGTTGCCACGATTTTGCCCACGCACCTTACAACTTTTATTTTTAAAAAAACGCTTTAATTTGATACTCTGACTAATTTTTCCTTGCAATTAAAAATTGTTACAGCTATTTCTAAAAACAAAGGTTTTTTTTTAAGACGTTTCAGCTGTTTCGGAAGAATAACTGTTCGTTCACCACTTCTAGTCTCTACAGCTGTGATGCATTATTACTCTGAGGTTTTAACCATATACGTATTATATTTACTAAGCCATCCTTTTTATAAATTAATAAAAGTTATCATAATTGGAATTTGATAGGGAAATTCCAGCGTATTACCAGATAGTATCATACTCGTTTTATATAATACAATATACATACTAAATCGGATAGCCTTGGCTAATATATTCAGAATTGCAGTTATGTCTTCCTAGAAGTCTACTTAGCGAATCGCCGAAATGCTTGGGTGAATACAAACAATTCATTGTGATGTAACAATGCACTGATTATCTTATAAAAAAACTGTCATTTGACCGTTTAAAATGTCCTTAGATACACATCGCAAGTAGTTCAAATTATTTCAGTTTCATTACATTTTTTATGCTTCCGCTGTGTTCGGTCATAGAAACAATTAATATCAAATTAAAATGTTAAATAATAAAATGAGGACGTACAGTGGTTTAAAAAAAGTGATTGTTAATAGACTATCAAACTATGCCAAAACTAGCCCCTAAAGCGTAAGACCGATCATCTTACCTTCATGTAACAAAATTATTAAGATACGCTGCAGTCGGTGTACCAATATAGTGCTACTACTATTACTACTACCATCACGAGAGAATGGACCGCCACACACGTCTATCCTGGCATATATTCCTAGCTTCTTCCACATGCATACATCTTTTCATACATGCCCTTCGGTTCTGTCTGTTTTTGACATAACCCGACTTAAAATGTTGGTTTATCTGATCATGCCACGTCTTCCTTGGTCGTCCTCGTCCCACGTTTCCGTTCATTTTCGTCATATATACTTGTTTTACCATTATTTTGTCGTCCATTCGTTCTACATGAACAAACCATCTCAGAGACCCTCTCTTAACCTTATCAATTATACTTGACTCAGATTTACACTCTTGCCTGATTTCATCATTCGTAACCCTGTCATACATTGATTTCCCACACATTCGTCGAAGAGATCGCATTTCAACTGCGTTCACTCGGCTTTTATCCTTCCTCTGCCAGTTCCATGTTTCACTTCCATACATAAGTGTTGGGACTAAAACTCCGTTGTGCACTGCCAGTTTAACTTCGATAAACATATTTTTATTAGCAATTACTGTGCTTAGTGCGCCGTTCACTTTGTTGCCCGCATTTACTCTCCTTTCAACCTCTTTTTCTACTCTTTTATCTTTTGAAAACATGCTTCCAAGATACACAAATTCTTCTACTTGTTCAAGACATTCGTTGTTTATATTTATTATGCAGTCAGTAACCTCACTTCCCCTTTGAAATACCATCACTTTTGACAGTGCCCTATGGGAGTTATAATAAAATAGTACACACATAATCATATTCGTATGCGTGTTGTTATTATTGTACTGTCGATTTTATAACTCACATTGAAGTCCGAGAACGGACGCAGCAGCCTCCTATTACGAGCGTCTTGAGGATGCGGCGGCGGATCTAGTTTCGAAACGTGCTGCGCATGCCTCAGGAGAACCTTAACCCAAGTTGTCTCTTCTTTAAACCTGTGGGTTTGCGCCATCCTGGAAGGCCGTCGATGATGATCTTTCGACTTCGATTTTATTTGTCGGAACTAAGGGGCGCAAGATTGACGTAGGAGGAGGCGAGAATGCTGGCTGGCGATAGGGTCTCCTAGAGGCTACTGGTGATGTCTACATGGTTCACATAGGAGCGATTGTGGAAAAGAAGAAGACGTTGTTATTATAATAGTTTTAATACATGTGTAACTTTTATTTTAACCGTGAACATTTAAGTAAGAAAAAAAGCTGTATAAAAGTTTGATATTTTATGTTTGATAGTTTTATAAACACTACCATGGCCTCGATTACAATGGGAAGTTAACAGAGTTATATTCGACTGTCTATAAAAAAATCTAAATGTGTGTATGAAAATGAGTATATTTGCAATTAAACAGGTTAAAAAGAAAAAAATGTATGCATATTCTGCTTTTCATACAGAAAATTTAATTTTACTTTGTAGATAAATGTTAACTTCCCATGGTAATCGGGGCCCATGACAATATTTTATAGCCGTGTTTATTTCATTTTAACTGGGGTATTCCTGGCACCCACTTTAGGAACTTGCGGATATTTTTCACGACTCGGAAAGGTTATTAAAAAAATATTTCCCGTGGAAGGTGGCTTGAAAATATGCTTTCATTTTTTTGTGAAAGCGTTATAAGTATTTAATGCAACATAAATAAATAATTTGTTTATATTAACATTACACTGTGTCCAGTGCAATCAGAATCTTTATTATCGTATCAGATCGAAAACTGCACGTCATCAAAGAAAATGTATTAATGTCTCGAGCATCAAAAGGCTCTCATCTGAATGTACAACGGTGAACGGTAAAATAATCATAATGATGAAATAACTTATCGCCATTTCTATCAGAGTTACCGCTATTTAGTTGGCAGATGTCGTCTTGTGTCTTCTTACTTGGTGCATGATAACTGGTTCATATAGGAAGAATAACATGTTATCGGATCGACGTTACCTTCACAATCTCTCGGTACTTGGTACTTGGTACCAACTACCGACACCTACATATTGAATTGTTAAATACAAATTATATTGGTATCCCACGTTGCATTTTTATTTGATATTCAAATTGATGTTGGTATTTTTAATTAACATATTTCAACCGAGATAAAGAGCATTTTAGAGAAGGTAATAGGGCATGATCAGATAAACCAAAACCTTAAGTCTGGTCATGTCAAAAGCAGACAGAACCGAAGGGCATGTATGACAAGATGTATGAATGTGGAAGAGGCTAGGAGTGTATGCCAGGATAGACGTGTGTGGCGGTCCATTCTCTCTGCCTACCCCTACGCGGAAATGGCGTGATGGTAGTAGTAGTAGTAGTAGTAATATAGAAGTCCAGGCATCCACAGAACTTATGACCTGTCATTAAGTGGCCACTTTACACACTGTGTAACAATTACCATTCTGTCCATATTTGAACATCTACATCCCTTAAATTCTTTTATTTGTTAGTGTTTGTGAAGAGCTGAAACCTTTATTTATGCCGGTGAGATTCATCTAATTGAATTATTTCACGAACATACTAGGCTACGCCAGAAAATCTTATTTTTTAATTTCTATACTTCTTCATGGATCAGGTGGATTTATCAACAATATTTTGAGTTTGTCCAAATTTTTGTAAACAAGGACTGGATTCAACTCCCTGGGGAGCTGTTTATATTAACATATTTCAACTGAGATAAGTTTAAAAAAAATTAAACTAAGCCTTTTTTTTATGTATCGTATTATCAGCGTTATGTTTTATTAAAGTTTTGTATTTCTGAAATTACTCCGCAGGCGACGTCAGAGGTCTCTTCCGTTTATTCTCGTGTCAGTTCTGTCGATTGGTGTTCTCAGGGATGTTGCAATAAATTTAAATTGTAATAAATCAAAACATTATTCTATTTAGTCATTTCGAAATTCGAAGATGCCAAAAGTAGAATTGCGTTGCATTATTGCACGGATGCAAGATGAATTTCATCCTCTTATTTAGATTTTTTTCAAATGGCGCGCAATTGATGGATCCTCTAAATATTTGTTGATATGTTGCCGTGACCACAAAAAACGTAAACAAAATTTAACAGCACAAAAAACCCGCCAAGAATTTCAATTACCTTCGATAAAGTGGCTTTGATTCTTGGAAATAATTATCCAATAAACACAACCTGATTCGCGAACTTCAAGCCACGGTGTGTTCAAAGAATTATCGTAGAAGCTATGACTCATTCCAATGCGTTAATTATCTAATCAAACAAATGATGTAACAATTATTCGGATATAACCTTAATGAACCTGAATTCATCGTGCGAGATAAAATGCGGGCTTTTCAAATATCTGTTTCCCTTTTTAACACTTTGACAAAAAATGATGAACTTCAGCCTCATTTTTTATTTTTTTATTTGTCAAACTAAGCCAAATTAAAAAAAAAAACATTTATAAATCATTTTATCAGCACTATAATTTTTTAAAGTTTTGTTATTTTGAAATTACTCGGCCTGTGACGTCGCAAGTTCTAGTAGGAGAGTTCTGCTGATTGGTGAGTTGGCTTCCCAGAAACTGGAAGTCTATCACTATTCATTGTTTCATTCAATTCATGTCATTTTTATCAATTTTTCCGTGCATTTTCGGGTAACTTCGGCGCACAAAAAATTAATTCTCTAATTTTTACCACGTATAAGAAAACTTTTTTTAATCAAGTTTCCCGTAGCGCTAAACTTCTTTGTTATGCTAAAATGTACATAGCTAGTATATTTCTTATTTTCGTTTTCCAACCAAATATTTACAAACACATACTGTAAAGACTAGCTCGTTTGTAACACAGAGTCTCACTGTTTACAAATGTACCAATGGGAGACTATGGCTCTTCTGAGGAAAATTTATTACAAGGATATGTGTGATCTATTTGATTTAGTTTTTTTTATTATTACATATTCATTTTCCTTTATTAAATTTCTCTTCTTTTCTCTCAATAGTATCTCGATTAAAATTATGGTTTCCGAATATAAGATGATTTGCAATTTGCGACGTTTAGACAATCCTAGAAAGAGAATAAGCGTAAAATAAAATGATAATTTTAAACCTCATTCTTTTTTTAGCCAAACCCGCTTACTCCAAATGCGGATTATAGTTTACATACTAAAATAAATTATCTAAATAATAATTACATATTATACAAATCAGGAAATTGAGAGTAGGTAACCACTTGGCTAGTTGACAACTTATTTTTGTAATTAATTACTATAAATTTATATGAAATAGTGATTGAACTAAACAATTCACATATCCATAAATGTGACAACTCACTTACAAGTCTTTTTGTTAGTAGTTTTATTTACTCGCACATAAATATTTTATGCAACGAACTTGTATAATATGCTGAAACGCGCGTTTCAAGGAGCAACATACTTACTTGATAAACGAAGTTTTACGAACATCTAAAATACATTTAAGTTTGTAAGTGAAAATTCTTGATGGAAGTTCATTGTAATTTATTAAATAAAAAAAATTGTGGATTAAAGTATCACTCGTCTTTTATTTATATAATATATCTAAAATATACTTAGCTAGTGTTTCATTGTGTTTTTTTTAACGCTCATTTTAATGATCTCGTATGGTTTAACGGTAAAAATGCCTCATTTTGGGCGTTTTGAAGGGACTTTTAATTTATTTAAAAAGGTTTGGGTTCGGCCGAAACTAGAACAGAAACCAAAATTCGGTTTCGATTATAAATCTTGTTTCCTCGGTCACTACGCTTAACTCTTTATAAAAGACACATATTTTGTGTCGATTTATTTCTTGCGAACCTAATAAAATGTTATTTTTTTAAGAAATGAAAACTTTTGCGTAAGGAAGCAAGCCTTCATGGAAGCATCTCTCACTCCTTTAGTCGTCCTACGGATGATTGCAAACCAACCATAAAATAAAAAGAGATCTGAGTGGACAAAGTTCTGGCAGAATTCTTCAACTGGGTTGTTTCATGGGAGTATTAAATCGAAAGGCAATCAAAATCGAACACCTCTTTAATATCAAGATTGAGAATAGGACATTGTCTTGTTGCCTCTCACTTATCGAGAATATGTGTCTTTGTGAAAATGACGATGGCACATAATATCTAATGTTCTTTGACTGTCCCCTATACGACAGAAGCGAATTCCTTAAGGCTGTAGTCTGATAAAACGAACGCAAAATTAGGAAATCATACGATTTTGCCATTTTAAAATGAAAGTTTTTTTTAATCGCGCAACAATATAAAAATAAAAAACATAGATTAGATAAAAACAATATTTTTAAAGGTATTTATGTTAAAAAACATACTTAAAAGTTGTATGTAACTAAAATATAATTACTTTTAGACCGGTAGATTACGCCATTTCAAATTTAGACTAAACTTAGGTATCTGGGATCTCAATAAAAACTAAGTATTGAACTAAAATTTTTCGTTATAGTTTAAAGATAATAAATTTAACAGGAAAGTGGCCACAACTAAATTTTATTTTTTTGATTTTGAAAAGAAATACAAGCATTTAAAATCACATACACTTTTGTGACATTTTCCTTTATTTCTACGTAAAATCATGCCTTCGGTAATACTTAAAAAAAAAAAAAATGGAAATACTTTAGTTGAAACCCTTTTTTATAGAATTGTATACTCCTTTTTTGAAAAAAGAATATAATTCTGGTTGTAATATTCAATTTAAAACAATATATTATTGACTTTAGACCAGCCCTTACCGAAAACGATTAGGGCGATAAGTATATGTTTTAACAGAAATACCTTTAAGAAATATTGTTTTTATCTAATTTATATTATTTATTTTTTTACTGTTGCGCGATTTAAAAAAAACTTCCTTCAATGGCAAAATCGTATGGTTTCCTAATTTTGCGTTCGTTTTACCAGACTACAGCCTTAATATTTGTGAAGAATACAATACGCTCCCTCTCAACGTAAAAATTTTACTCGCCCAGAATGATTTGGATACTTATTTACTTCTGACTAAAAATAGTTGAATTTGTTTGATGTTATTTGAATTTTATTTGCCAAATCTAATCCACTTATATCTTGAACCTAAATCCTTCAACAGTCTGCCAAATAATGTTCGTGACTTATCAAAATATTCCAAATTCAAGCAGAAAATAAAAATTATCTAATGGACAGAAATGGAACCAACCTGGAAACTATAATTCCGATAATCTATTTATTAGAAAAATTGTAATAAATTCCAGCGAAACGGGTTGTGGCTCCATGGGTTGTGTTGCGGACTCCGGAGCAGGAGGTCCCAGGTTCGAATCCCGCCCTACCACAACTTGTTTCCCATTTTCTAACACCGCTATTAACGACTTAAATTTAAATACATTGGGTCAATCACTAGAACGAAAATATTTATTTCTGTAACAAGATTTTCAAATTAAATAATATATCTTTAATGCGCGGGCATAAAAGTATAATGGCAAAAGTTTTGAGGAGAGCAAAAAAACGTTCTTATGACTGCAATTATTTCGCTACGGAACTCATATTTTGCGAAATGAGTTATTATGTACAGATCATTTCATATGTGTAACCACATTCAAGTAATTTGTACAAAAAACTTAAATATTTCCTGTTATACTACTTGAACCGTTAAATATGGGACAGAGATGAGTCTACTTCTACTACTAGAACTGACTCATACTATTTGTATCCCTCAATGAATGATAGAAATTAGTCTACTTATATTACTGAGACTATTTTGTGCTCTTTGTGCCACTGAAAATATGACACAAATGCGCATATTTATTTTATTAAAATCAAAATTACATAGGCACAAAGTTGTTTATTTATGTTTTGAGTAGTCGTATAAATGTTATGTTTAATACCTCAGAGTAATTCGCTAGAGAAGCCCTCTAGCTGTATTGCATAGAACAAAAACGTTCCAAATTTTTTAATTGTATTTTAGTTAACAACAAACGTGTAACGTTCGGGTTTGCGCTTGCAATTCTTGGCCTGAGTACCTACGATCCATTATATTGCTGTAAACTGTAGCTAACTTCGTGGTTGATAATCATGGAATGGGTTTTGTCCGTATGGGGCGATTTTAGGTTAAATACCATTGATGAAGGCATACCCAGAGAACGTTTTCTCATATAAATCGCAAAATGAAAAAAAAACATTTATACTCCTATGTCCACCCATCGAAAATACCTTTATAAATACAGTATATTAGGCATGTAATTGAAAGTAATAAATAAAAACTAATAGTTAATTATTTATATTTATTTATCAATTCAAAATTACACTCGTTTTAATACAAGTGAACTTATTAAGGCTTTTTAGGTTGTGCCTGTGTCAAGCCATAATAATTAACAATAAAAAATACATAGTAAAATTAATTAGATTCAAATATAACGACATGTGAAGCAATATAATAACAATCCAGAAAAACAAGGTTTAAGTTATGAATAGTAAAATTCCAAAGAATTATATATTTTACTGTAAAGATTTTTAATTATTGCTGAATTTGTGTTTAATCTTTCTGCTAATTTGTAATATATATTCAAAAATATACTTCTTTCATTATTGAAATATTTTAGTTTTTATGCTTTCCTGGTTTATTAAATTATTAAACGCCTACGATTATCTTATTATGTATTTAATATCCGAGAAGACAGGTACATGAAGGTTTATTGAGATCCGTGAAAGGAAAGAAGCCAGCCGAAATACAAAAAAAAAATGTACAAATTTCACGCCATTAAACGGATTAAAAAATCAAACGCATTATCGTTATGATTTTTACAAAAAAGCGTTAAAATTTGCGTTTTCAATTATTTAATTTATTGCGACAAAAAATTAGTTACATATTTATTTACGTAAAACACGTAGGTATAAATTAATATTAATTATACATATAACTTCAAGGGACAGCAAGTTCAATGTGATTTCTTTACAGTGACGTCACACCGGTTATACGTCCAATGAAACTTTCTTATACTCTATGGAATGTGGACGAGTTTGAAAAAAATCTATCGAACACATAATTATAAATAAACCAATTAATATCTAATTCGTTCAACTTAGGAATTTCGATAAATTCATGTATTTAAAAAAATAACTAATATCTTTCGATTAGTGATTTTTAAAATTCACATTATTTATTTTAAATTTGAAGTAGTAACTTGTTTTTCGTAATTGATAAATCTATCTGTATTTTACACGTTGAAATAATATGTATTTAACTTATTTTTTTATGAAATAAATATAAATTGATTGAATAATACCGCAAAACACGCACGCGTTAAGATTAATCTTTACGCACGCGTTAAGATTAATATTTGTATACAAACAATTTTATAATACCTGTATTTTAGTAATACATCAAACAACCGTTGCATTGTGCAAATTATTTAACTCGAATCTCCTTGAATCTAAATTATTTTAATCAAGGAAATGTTTGGAATGCATTTTTTTTTCACTTACCGGTATTGTCCCGTGGGTCGTATCAGGAAATCAGAAAAAGACAGGGGTCCACCCGCTATCGGTTTCTCCGCGGTTGGCACTGATTGACAGATTCGATACTTTGAATACACAAGTTCAGAGCAATTTGGATCCCGGTCACGAATCTCAATTGTTTAGAACGTCACTCGCGAGCCCGGAGTAACAGGAGAGCAGAAGACACGCGCGGTCACCAACGTCTCTTTGCCGAGTGTCGCTTGTCGCCGAGCGGGGTTGCGAAGCGGCCCATTCCATCCCACGCTGGTGCTCTCCCACTCTCTCGCCTCGGCTGATTCACCTGCGAGAAAGAGTTGGATATAGCAGGCTTCTAGCGATTATCCCTACATCCCTCACTATGCTCTCCGCGTATTTTTTTGGAAATCACGTACAAGAAAAATGCGTTTTTCAAAGTAATCGAAATAATATTAGTCACTATTCTCCATTAGCCGAACTTTTGTTGATTTTTCTTTTAAAATTTTTCTTCTTCCGAAAAAGATCCTCTCAATTCAGTTTGGTCCGTTTTCAGGCGGCGCGAAAAATCGTTAAACCAATATTATTGTTACATAGCTTCTAATATTTTGTTTTTGTATAGTTAACTAATAACTATATTATTGTTCTCTTTCGGGGACCGACATAACGGACAACGAACTGCAATATTTAGACATGAATAATAAACAGCTTTACTACGGTCGTATGCACTGGTTGCATCTAAAGTGAAACCTTTACATAACTTTTGATTTATTTATCAAATTTAATGCTCTGCAGTATTTTATTGGATTCAAGCACTTGCAACATTATCAAAATATACAGAAATCAATTTATACATTTCGTAAAATGTAAAAGATTTAGGAAAAACAAAGTGTTTCTGTGTTATGAGTTTGTATAATAATTAGTGAATACCTGTAAATGCTACTGTAGCTTAAATAATAAAATAAGTTAGGTTAGAATGAAAAAGTGGCATAATCAAAAACAATGTAAAATCTGGTGGACTTTTCGGTAAGTGATTTTTTAACTACTATTAAAGTAACTAATGTTTCGCAAAAATATAACATTTAAAATATTTGTTTGCGCTAAACTCGGGAAGGATTGAAATCTTCATTAAAAGTTTCATTTAAAGCTAGATATGTCGACAATATTTTTCATAAATATTACGATTGGGGTGAAATTTGTGATTTTGATTTATGTACCTGTGATTAGCAGATTTAAATAAAACGGGCTATGTATAGCGTGTGAGCTCGCCAATATATGACAGTATAATTTTTATTGTCTTTGAATTTCCTAGAGTTTTAACCATCGAAAAAAAAGAAGATTGCAAATAAAATCAACAGACAATGGAAATTTGATGTGTATTATTTTAATAGATTGTTTATAACAGAAAAATACATAGAGAAATATGCATTTTTATTTTTTGTAATAAAAACAGTCTAGTAAATTCGAATAAATAAAAATACGCTTTATATTAACAATATTAATTAAATGCAAAAATAACATTGAATACTTGAAAAATAAATATTACTGAGTGTTACAAACATAATTTAAAAAACGGATATCGATTAAAAGTAAAAACTATCTTTAGTTTAATTCTTATAGCGATAAATACATAAACATTATAAAACATGAGTTATACGAATACAAAAATAATATTGTAACTAGGCGGCTACCTACACGGTTAAATTTCAAAACACCACGCAATTTCTTATCTCGGCTACGCTATATAAAATGAAAAAAAATATTTAAATAAATAATTTCATCACGTCATGAAGTCGCCCCTGGGTAGCGCCTGCTAACGCCAATCAACAAAAACATCCTCGATTTAATTACAATATTTCGGCTACGCCATAAATCTCTTTTTTTAAATAATTTCTCACGTCACAAAGTCGCCCCTGGGTAGCGCCTGCTAATGTCAATCAACAAAAACATCCTCGTTTTTATAAAAGTATTTCGGCTACGCCATGAATTTCTTATAAAAAATGTCAAAACGTCACAAAACCACTCTCTGAGTGTCGCTACTGACATCATTTACAAAAACATAATTATTTGTGCTTTTTTCAGGTACGAAACATTTTTTTTAAATACACCTACCTAACCGATAAAATACTATTAGTAATTAAACCAAGGTGTGCTTTAAAGTTCCGTATGGCCAAATAATATTATTTATTATTAGAATATTATTGACATGTAGTTCAAGCATTGCTGCATTCACGTTGCTTTACTTCTGAGAGCTCAACTGCTATGTTTTTCCATGGTTATGTTAATGTCATCTGTCATGTATTGGCGAGCTCACAGGCTATACTTACGCCAATAAAACACACGAATATTTTTCTTTCAATGCGTCCGAAGTGGGGTTTAAAACGTGATATCTCGTGAAATATACACAAAAAAGAACAGCATTGTTCTATGTAAAATTCATCATCCTGCCTAAGTTTAAATAATAATCATTTTAATTCTTCCATTGATTGTTTTTTTTTTTCTATAAAAAGTTTTTAAAGTGTTTACTTCTATTTAGACAATAACGCATCAAATGAACATTTCAAGAAATATGCATATTTTAATTAATATAGGGGGAAAGTCCGTTATTTATTTACAATATATTTTGGGTATTTCTAAATCCGTGTAAACGAAATCTGGATTGATATCAATATTCGATATTCTTTCAACAAAGATTGAGAATATGAATTTCTAGGCATTTGCAGGCTTGTGATCGGTTGAGTTAAATAATCACTTTACAGGGTGTTTAACAGAGTGTAAACCATTCTGCCTATGTGTAGCTGACTTCCAATTTCCAATCTAGGTCAGGGCTTGGTTGGAGCTTTTCCCTACCATACAAGAGGTCTCAAGTTCGATTCCTGATAATGTTGACATGGAATATAAATGAAAAAAAGTTTAATAAAATATATAAAACAACTTAAAAAAAAAGGATCTTTACACTGAAACACTTCATATCCCTTGCACTCGTGTTAGGTGTACATCGTTAGATGCGAGTAAAGAAATACTGATGATGATTATCTATACATTACTTACATTGGAACAATAAGCTGAAACGGCTTAAAATTAGTTAGTGGAGGGACTATCACAGCCTTTCACTTGTGTTCATTGTACTTCATAGTCCTAACGCTCACGTTATACCTCCGTGAAAAATTTCAGCGCTTTCACAGTTCACAGTTCATAATTTACATTTTCTTTCTTATTCTCAAAGCATCCTCTTAATTCCCATCCACAATTCCGTCTTCTTCTCTAACTCGCATAGTGTCCATACGACTCGACTGTGGAATCGTCTCTCATCCAGTATTAAATATGTTTCTGCAGTATCTCTATTTAAATCACGTCTCAAGAAACATCACCGTTATCTTCCTTAATCTATCATCCTTTCCTCTTTTATTGTTTGTCTTTATTTCCTTTTCCCACTGAGTACTAGTTTTTTTTTTTTTTTTTAAAAGAAATATTTTCGTTCTTATGATTTACCCAAATATTTAACTTTGACGGCCATTTTCAACGAGTTGTAAATTACAACACTATTAGAAAATGGGAATCAAGTTAAGGTAGAGTAGGATTCGAACCACGGACCTTTAATCCATGAGTCCAAGACACTAGCCACAGGACCACAACCCGATTAGTATTTGTATACAGAAATCACTACGTCAATTGAACGTAGTTATGCAGAAAGTAGCCTGCCCACAATTAAAAAAAAAAAAAAAAAAAAAAGAGATATTGGTGTTATCGGATGCAGTTAGGTCAATTCTTTGTTCTGCTAAAAACAGACATACCGCTTTCATACAAAAAATTGTAAAAATCACATTCTGAAAATAGTGTCGATCCCAAAAACGGCATTTCTCAATTTGCAGAAAACACCCACAGTACTAGGAAAATCTTTCGGAACTTTGAAAACTATTAGAACTGGTCAAATATACAATCAGATTCTTGTGTGTAATATAAAAAAAAACTAATGTATTCATTGTTTATCATTTGTCAAAGACAAAAACATTCCAACTGTTGTGTAGATTTGATTATTCGCTCTTTTCTTTAAAGTACTATTATCTCAGTTCCGCCTTTCTATGGCTGGCTGCTTTCTGCATAACTACGTTAAATTTTTGTATCCATTTTTTTTTTCGCGTTAATTTTGAAAATGAAATTACATCGATAACACCTTTTATTTTATTGGTTGGTTGAAATGGATTGCGATTTTGGCATTAGTTGTATGTAGATTCTTCGGTATTTAATATATACACACATATCGTGGGCATACAAGAGAAATTGACCAAGTGACAAGATCAATACTGTTCAGGGGAGCCATTTTGGTGTTTTTCCGAGTTCAATTGCTTCTCAAAGATAATAATCATTATTGTTTCGTTCTTTGAGGGAGGTAGTATTTTATTTTATAACTATTAATTATGTTTTTGGGATTTTTTATTTCAATAATCCATTTTTTGTATTAATCAAGGTTAAATAAACATAGAAATACAAAATAAACGAAAAATAACAAAGAATTAAAAAGTGTTACGTAACAATCGAAAGAATAAATTTTATTAATAAACTTCTTAAAAAAAAACCGTATCTGTCAAATACAAAACGTATACTAACTTACTAACTACTAACTACTAACTCTAACTAAGTCTGTACTGGTGACATCTACCTACAAGTAAAATTGACTAACTGTTACTTAGTAAATTCTTTGGATCTTAAATTTACTAATAAAAGGGACTCTGTGAGTTGGTCAGTTTTACTTGTCAAAAATCTGTGAGCTTCAATCAAATGGTCACATATTTTACAAATTAATTTTTTTTCCGAGTGTCGGATCAACTTGACATTTTTACCAGTCAAGCGTTATGCTTATTAGCATCGTATTCGATGTCAAAAAATCAATAATCTCAATTTTGTCAGTTTTGCAAATGGTCACTTTTACTTGTATAACCACGATATATGCAATAAAATTACAAATAAAAAATATTTTTAAAATAACGGTTTTGTAGGAATTTATGGTATTTCGGTTTAGTGTGTAGGTAGTAAGTACTTCACTATCTTTAAGCAAACAAAGTGGATGACCATTTTATATTTATCCTCGCCTTTTTGACAGGCACGCGCGCACAAAATTCTTTTGTGATTTTTTACCCCGTCGGGACTCGATCGCGGCCCTGCCAGGAATGCAGGAATGCGAGGAATCCGGGTACGTGGGGTAATTGCCGTAGTTCGGTGCCCAGTCATTACATCGTAACAGGGAAATCTCCTATACCTGGAGGCCCACAGGGCCGGCTGAAGAAATGCTTAGGTACTTTATGTAGATCGTAGAACTATGTAATACAGCCCGCGCATCATACGAGTAGATAGCTGAACCCATAAAAATGTCCGTTTACTTTTTTAAAATCCGTCTTGTTTCACGCATACCCAATATACGCTCTATTTTTTGCTAGTAAAGCGACATATACGCCATAATGGAGATAAAAACTTGAAAAACGTTCCAGGGCTGGTATTCCGAACGCGTTTACAGCGCGCTATAATGCGTATTTAGTACGTAAAAACGCGCTATACCGCGCTATAATTTCGTTTGGAATACCAGCCCAGGGCCGCGATTATGAACACTATCTTCATCGTTACATATTGAGGCGGTATAAAGTAAAATCGATATTTTTCTAAGAAAATGTGAATATTTGTATGAAAATTCAAAATACCTTCTGTGAAAATCTGTAATGTTTAGAAAAAAAAATTAAACATGTTATATTTTTCATACGGAAAATTTTACTTTACTTAGTAGATAAAATTTAAGATTATTTTAACTTCCTATTAGAATACGGGCCCAGGGCCGCGATTATGAACACTATCTTCATTGGTACATAATGAGGCGGTATAAAGTAAAATCGACATTTATGTTCGAAAATGTGAATATTGGTATAAAAATTTAACACTTATTTATTTAAATTTATTTTTTCGTTGGTAACCTGTAAATGAACATATTTTTTTAAAAATGTACACATATTTTCCGTACAGAAAACTTAATTTTACTTTATAGATAAAATTGAAAATTAATGTTAACTTCCTATTGGAACTCAGGAGTTAAAAACCGTTATCAAAAAAGTTTAGTATAAAGAAATTTTAAGAGAATTTTTAAATCAGCTACAAATCCATGCACAGACGAATAAATTGTGTGATCAAGGCCAAAGATAATCAAACAAAACATAATGTACTAATGAAATAATAAATATGTTTTGAAGATGCATTTACGATGTTTTATTTACTAAATAAATACTGCAGTTTGAGTGTGTCCAAATGTTTGTAGACAAAAAACTAGATTCCACCCCATTGGAAGTTATTAAGATTTACAAATTACGACAAAGATTTAGAACATTTAATGTCCAGTCAATGACATGTCATAAGCCCTGTAAATACCTAGACTTCCACATGTACTTATCTAAAATATTCTCCATCTTTGTTGTATCAAATAAATGTTTATATATGTCAGTATTAAAAAGTTTAAAATTGACCAATTAAGAAGTATTTTCTATTGTTTTTTGTCCCGCATACAAAAACTCGGATTACTTTATTTTATCGTCAAAATTAGTGTTTTATTGAAGTTAACTACCTATACTTTTACGTTACTTTAATAGCATAAAATTGGAAAATACGAGTATTGGAAAGCGTCTGAATGAAACTGTTTTTTTTACTATCGAAATTGTATTTTTTAATTATCAAAATTGTATTTTTCAAAAATATGGGTTTTTATAATTTTTTATTTTTTTATAAACCCTTACGGATTACATGAATTTAACAAAATTTTATTTTTCTTTTAAATTCATATTCGATTCTACAAGCTGGCTTAATCAACAATGTTTTAAGTTTGTCCAAATTTTTCTTATACTTAATAATTTTACATGACTAAAATAAATTTACTTTTTGACTGGCAGATTACGCCTTTTGAAATTCAGACTAAACTTTGGTACATTGGTAGTAATATAAATACGAAGTATGTAAAAATTAAAAATTTATCGGTTTGAGGATAATATTATACATTAAATAAATGAGTGATCTTAGCAAAATATTACGTTCTTGAACAGAAATTCAAGTATTTTAAATCCCACAAATTTTAAGGTATTTTTCGAAAATTCTAGATTAAATAATCAAAAATTGTTTAAATATTTTTGTTCCAGGTTTAAAAAAAAAAATATTTTGGTTGTAAATAAGTAGTGTGATCGCAAAAGAGTATAACTGTCAATTTTTATAAAACATTGAAAACCCCCCACCCACTTACCTTGATTGATTTTAAAAATTACCTTTTTTTTTTAGAATGCCATCCTCAATTTAACTTTCCCGGTTCTAATGGCGATAGGGTATGTTAGTTCATTAGCTTGTTAGTAAACCGGAAGAAACAAGTACGATCAGTAGAACTATAACCGTCACTACCCCTTCATTAGCCAAACAATTTAAACACATTAGACCCTAGTCTCCATATTATGATGTTCACATCAAAAATATTGAATCAGTTCAACATAGATTTTTAAGAAAGATAGGCTGGAGGTTGGGCTTATCCAAAGACCAATATGCGTATAATGAGTTAGAAACTACCTTACCCATATCTTCTCTTCAAGACCGTCGAAATAAATCCGACCTTCTAGTCCTATTTAAAATTCTCAACTCACTTTTTGATGCGCCTGAACTACTGAGCTCAATAAAATTAAATACCTCAGCTAGAAACCTCAGACAAAACTTATTCTTTCATACCAATAACTATAGAACTAACTATGGTTTTCATTCCCCTATTCCCAGAATTCTTGGGTCTGCCAACAAACATACCAGTATTGATTTCTTTGATAACAAGTTGTCTTCTTTCAAACGATCACTGAATCAAATTCAATTATAAACACCTCTCTCCCGCTTCCACTCCCACCAAGTCTACTAAATACCATTGTGTCTTTCTACTTTCCTTTATAATCATTTTCTATGTATAAATATGTCCTTAAAAATGCCCATTGAGCGTATATATAAAAAATAAAAGAAAATCATTGTTCATAAATTCGCTCTAATCCTGGCACCACCTTATTTTCCAAAACAGACATTTTAAATCGTATACTCTTCAATATGACAAAATGATATATCTCTTTAGAGGTTTTTTTAAAATAGCCATATCAAAACATGGGGTTCATCTGTTCCTATTTTTTACACTTGTGATATCTGCTTGACCTGTACAGTTTAGAAAATGACAGATTCACACTTTTACCGATATATTTCATTTCTACGGAATTTTCAATGAAAAATGTTAATGTCATCCAAGGGCCGATATTAACTTAATTAGCTGTAAATTTCTCTACTCTTTCTCCTTTGAGTGCCAAAAATACTTTAAAATTTTACTCCAGTCCGGATATGTCTTTGGTTCACGATTTAACCTTTACCTTCTATGTAAGAGTACATGCACAGTTCCAGCCTCGAACAGCAGTGAGTTATCTCCTCAGTTCACTAACCGCAAATATTATTCTCTCAGCCATCAACCCATAGCTGCTAATAATAAAAATATGTATTATTGTTCTCATTTAGTTGAAAATATCTACACGCTAAGTTATAAGTATCTCTTTCATTTCCTTATTCACACCCAGTGGTCCGTTGGTACGTCTTTTTTATTATTGTAGCGTCATGTTTTTTTTATGGATGTGTAAGATGATCGCTAACATTACTAATATCGAAGTCCGAGAACGGACGCAGAGGCCTCCTATAACGAGCGTTTTGAGGATGCGGCCGGCGATGGACCTGGATTGAACACGTGCTGCGGATGTCTTTGGCTCTTCTTTACACCCGTGGGCTCCCACCGTCCTGAAAGGCCGTCGGCAACGATCTTTCGGCTTTATTAGGCGGAACTAAGGACGCGAAATCGACATGAGAAGAAGCGAGAGTGCTGGCGGGCGGTATGATTTACTGGAGACGTGCAGTAATGTCCAAATGGTCCACTTGGGAGCGGATGAGGAAAAGAAGATAATGAAGTTAATCAGCCTAAAATGTTGCAGTGTCGAAATAGTATGATATCGAACCTGGGACCTCATGTCTACAGTTATGTATGTGAAAGAAAACTCACTGACGAATATTTTCGACTCGATTGCTACTCAGATAAAAATCGTGAAAAGGGAAATCGATAAAACATATGTCCGCCTCGTGGTGTAGTGGTTGGTGGGTTCGCCTTCCGTGTTTAAGTTCCCGGGGTTAATTCCTGGCAGAGTAGACGTGAAATATTAATTTCGAAGGTGGTTCTACACTGCAATATTTCACTGTCCTTGGTTTAGTACCTGAAGCGTAAGATTGATCACCTAATCTTCATGTAACAGGTGATAAAGATACGCTGTACCAATTCAGCGCCCTTGCACCACTGAGTGTGGATAGGAAATTTATGATGATTACTTGTTCCGAAACCTGTTAGCTTAATCATTTTTGTTTTTGGTCATGTTAAATATAACAATTATAATTTGTATTATATGCCGTTTCACTCACGAGAAAAAAATATAATGGTTCGGACATTAATATAATCTTAACAAACATATAAATTTTCAGTGCTATAACTCAAATCAGTTTAGTTGCACATTTTTTATCCTTGCTTAGATTTTTCATAATGGCCAAGAAAAAATTAAGAAATTTCGTTAATCAATTTATGTAGATGTAAGGTGAGTTTGGCTTAGTGCGGAATCCTAATGTAATGGTTTGAAAATAAAATTATCACTTTGGTAGTAAATTAATTTCCACCGGTCACTCAAAGAAACAATAAACCATAATATTATATTTTTACATTGATAATTGAACAATACTTGAAATTGCGTACATATCGTATTATTAATTTAGGGGTACCGCATCGACCATAAAGATTTAATTTATTATACATTTAAGCTGTCGGATGTAATGAAGTCATTTAATATATCCAATGTATTATGCTTATAAAATTATCAGTTTCGATTTAAGAAAAACAGAAAAACAGTTTATTACATATAGGATTCTGAATGTTTTAAATATAATTTCCTTTTATTTCTGTAAAAATAATTTAGTCGATTTTTAGCAACCTAATATACATAATAAATTATGTGTAAAAAATCGGCTCTATTTGTAGTTATGCTAAGCAAGATTGTCATGAAAAAAAAACTCATACCCACTCATTAATTAAATTTTAACTGTAGTAAAAACCGCATGTTACGTGGATTCTATTCCGAAAGTAATATAGCTGTGCCGTGAATTGAGCTGATGAATCAAAATATTTACATTAAATCGAGCTGTTATTATTTATAATAAAATGAGGAGCAATGTCTAATTTTATATTAAAAACAGAGGTCTAATAATACATAGTGTTATTTATGGTATACGATTTCGGTCTTCAGACGCACTTAGCTCAATTTACCTTATGCACATGCTTAAATCGCGGTTTAATGACCTATGTAAACTAGTGACAAGGCCATAGATTAATTAATTTAGCTTTAATGACAATTAGATGATGAACACGGGTTGCGCCTTAAACACGATCATAAAAAAACTTAATCATAGTATTATCAACACTTGAAATAGTATAATAGTGACTTGAAAGCTAAAAAACAAAAGGCTGGATAGGTACCTACGCCTAAAATCTGAGAATAATAAATTTTGAAGCGTGCATACAATGACACATTTTGATGCACCAAAAATACGTTTTATTAAATCACCGATTATTATAGAAACATATCACGACACTTAACACTTTTTAAAACATAAATTACATACGTTAAGATAGTATTTAATTTGTTAAAAACTCCAAATACTTTTTCGATCTTTCTGTTCGTAGAATCGAAGTATTCCGGCGTGTATGTTTTTGCGATTGCGCCGTTGCTAAGCCGATCAACAATTTTATTCCTTTGTAATGAAATACTTTGGTGCGATATTATTTATGCCCCGCCGACTTATTTTTTCGAGAATAATTGTCAGTGGTATTATTTGGTGCCTGGTACAGGAAACAATCGGGATCCTTTGGAATAGTAACGAGATAGCAATTTAATGAGGGAGGCTAATAAAAAGTTACTCTGCAGAAAACGGAGAACGTGGAATATAGGAAAAAACACTTATATAATATATTAAACCACTGGAAAAATACATTTTTTTTTACATAAAATGCACATATTATGGAATATAAGGATAATATAAACCCAAATTCTAAAAAAAGGCAATATGCATTTTCTTCCACAGTGATATAAGTTATTAATTAATTGAATTACGATACGTACCCAGTAATACAATAAAAGAAATTAAAAAATTAGAAAATGTTAGAAATTAAGAAACAGCAAATTAAACAATTTAAAATAGTTAGAAAAAATACATATTACAACAAACAAGTAAAAATATTATAATAAATACAAAACATAATAATTAACATTACAGGGAAATATCACGTACTACGAATACCGATAAAAATAAATGAAATGGATTGAGAATAATTCATTGTATTTCAAAAATCAAAATGGATGTTGTGGAGAATTTTTTTTATTTATACATTTAAAAATAAAATATTTTTTAAAAATGTCACTAGAAAAACGCGGCGTGTTTGGCATTTGTTTTCTTTCCATTATGTTGTATCCCAACTCAACACAGGGCCCTTAGCCTCATAGAGTTTTGGATATGTTATTTATTTTTTTTGTAATATGTGTGTATTTGTATGAATGAATAAATAAATTTTTTAAATTTTAAAAAATAGTTGTGATTCAAGATTTGTGATGATGTTCTAAAAAAAATCGAATGGTTCAGAACAAAGTTGAAAATAAACGTGAATCGTGACGTATTAGGGGCGTGGCCAATGCAATGACCGTTTTTACGGGGATTCAAAATTACAAATTTAAAAATATTTTTAATGCTTCTAATAAGTAGCAAAAAAAATATTTTTTTTACTCGACAGTATTTCATCGACCCTTTTTACTTTAAAAATGTAAAAAAAGAGATATTTCCCTATTCTATCACATACTCGTATAACTAGAATATCGTACCAACAACATCCATAAGGAATTGCACTAACATCCATATTCGACTAAAATTCATAATGCAGTAGAACTTCATTTATCCGAATTCCAGTCATCCGGATTGCCAAATATCCAGATCTTTATCAGGAAACAAAAAAAAATATTGAAGTTTTACATTTTAATTTTACTATACTATTATCTTTTCTGGGCACGTTTAAGTAAGTTTTTAATGGCTGTATTATTTCAAAAGCAATTAAATCTGACCCTCATTAATCCGGATGGGTAATTGTAAGTCTACTGTGTACACATTTCGACGCTGCGCCATTGGGTTAAATTCCATATCTGTAACTTTTTGTTCCCATAATTTTTTTAACAGTTCATCATTCATTATCATCTCCCTTTCCGCACCTAGTTGGTGCATAGGGCACCGCATTGGTATACCGATTGTGGTGTATCTCGATCATGTATAAGATACATCAAGATGTCCAGGAAGCGTAACGTATTCCAATGTAATACGAGTAGCACCTTGTTTTAATAAATATTTTACATGTTACAACAGAGACGGAGAACATTTTAGAGAACGTAATATATAAGTCTAGGCATCTAGAGGGCTTATGATCTGTTATTGGCTAGTTTAAATGGCCACTTTACACACTGTGTAACATTCACCATTCTGCCTATATTTGAACATCTATATTCCTTCATCAAAATATTTTTGATAAATTACCTGGTCCATGAAGAAGTATAGAAATTGAAATAATAATATTTTCAGGCGTTGCCTAGTATGTAGGTGAAATAATTCAATTAGATGATTCTCACCCGCATAAATAAAGGTTTCAGCTCTTTAACTTCACAAACATCAACAGATAAAAGAATTGAAGGAATCGAACCTAGGAACTCAAGCATGGTAGGCCACTAGACTATTTTCGTAGAATAGCTATGTCAATAACACGCGTCTAAAGATTGTGGTTCTACGCAGATCTGTATTCTTCATCTGACCGGACATGGAAAAAACATTTTGTATTTTTTTCTATTATTATAACATTAAATAATGTAAGTAACACAATTACTTTTACGCTTAAGATTTTAGTTCAAGAGCACTAAAAATTATGTGCGTTTAACAAAACTATAATTGTAGTATCCTATGTAGATAAATAAACGTATTACTCTAAATAATTGGTACACATACTATTTATATTCTTATGTTTTTTATTACTTGATATTTGTTTTTTTATTATATATGTTACTATATTATTTATATTTTTAGGTAACATTCTTGGCACATATGAAGGTACTACTTGTAAACCCGGCAAAATCCAAAATTTAAAAAAAGTGAGATATTAATTGAAACTTATTCAGAATTCATTTTTTTACAATAAATTTAACATTGTCAGTTAAAAATACGGCTTAATTAGTAAGACTTGACTTTTAAATTATCGGGTTTGTTGCAAACATGGCAACCTCTACTTGAGTATTGCAAAGTTGGTAATGTATAAAATTAAATTTTTTATTTCACTACTGTTTTTTATATAATCATGTTTATGTCATCACTGCTCACGTATAAAATATTTGCTGATTATAATTTAAAAAAAAAGTTTTAAATAAAAGTTGAAGTTAAGGATTGTATCACGTTTTTGTGAATTGCTCAAAATAAAGAAATGTGGATTTTACCGGATATGCAAGTAGTACCCTCATATATAATATATATATAATTTAAATATATAACAATGATTTCAAAATTCTTACATTAGATAAACTATGCATTTATGATAAGGTGGTTTTGTTTTTTTTTTGTTTTTGTTATATGAGCATAAAACTACTTATACTTTAAAACATAAAAAATCTCCATCTTAGAACATGTTGAGCCATGTTAGATGGAGACTATCCTAACCAGAGGATGCTTCGTATTAATTTTCTAATTCTCTAATTTATTATAGATTGCTTGGTATTAAATGTGTATACTTATTTATGCAATAAAAAAAATCGGGAACCCGGAAACATAATTGTTAATCCCGCCTAACGCTTCACAACGAAGCCGACAGCTACGAGTACAACAATGAATATATATTTGTTTTTTTAGTTTGTTAACCGATTACATTTTTAACATATTTTTTTACAAAAACATCCGTTTGCCCGTAACTGGTGTGAGTTTGTATTTGTTTACGTTGTCTTCGTATCGAAGATCTTGTAATTATATTATCGGTATGTGGTGTATTGTTGGGGTTATGCGATCGTTTTATCGTTGCATAGTTACATGTGTTGAGTGAGGGTAGTTTTTTAATTTTTTTAAGCGTGTAATTGTTTTGTGATTTGTGTCTGTATGTATTATTTCCCTGCAGTGGAATTTTTCGCAACAATAGACCAGAGTTTCCCAAACTTTGTTCCGCGGAACACCAGTGTTCCATGGAGCCTGAATAGGTGCTCCGCAAAAAAAATGAGTTAATTCTACACAAAAATATATTTTGCGATATTTTCCCATAACTTGTAAGAACAATTCCTGGATTCGGAATCCATTTTCCGCGACAGATAAAGTAGGCTTAAGCGCAAGTGATTATGAAAATCTAATTTTATTTTATCGTTGACTCTGATTTCAAACAAAAATACAATTATTAAATCAGGTCGGACGAGTTTGATACACCAATGTATCAAAACAAGCTATCATGTTTTACTTGTTTATGTCAAACAAAGTCAAAGTGCTCAAAGAAACAGGCTCGATGCCACAACAGCAGTGGCGAACGGTAACTTTTTTACAGGTAAGCTATTTTTTTTCATAATTTGTTCCTGCGGGTACATGTAAGTAAAAAGTATATAAATGGTTTCTTTTTTGTTGTTTTATGTGAATACAACATCCTCTATCCACATCAGCTTCTGCTAACAGAAGACGGAATACCTACTTATTTTTAATTAAAATAACTATTACTAATCCACCTATTTTATTTCAACAAAAATTAAAAACTTTTTAGCGATATATCTAGGTTTGTTCTCCATTCTTTTAATACAATAGATATATGGTAAAGTTAAAAAAAAAAAACAATAACATTCATTAGATATATTCCCAATTGCAACAAAATTGCTAAAACTGAACACCGTCACGCACGGCCTCGACCGCTCCGATTCCATCTAAAAATGAATAGTGCCAAAAATTGGCACATGCACAAGCGGAGCGCCACTAACATTACATTAAGACGGCGGGCGAAAGAAACTGGTGTCATATTGCAACTGTGTACTATCAAAGGAAAATGATTCTCAATAAATAATGCTCTTCATGCTATTCTCCAAATAAAGAAGCTTCAAATAATACCTGTAATCGGCGAGCTTACTTTAAGGAGGAAAAAACATCAACAACTGTGTTTTAAGATGTTAAAATATGGTATGCATTTTTTTATGAAGAAATAAGCTGAAGTAATTGGCCAGTTTTTTCCCCCCTCTGGGAGCGGGTAGAACGCCGAGTGCGCTTATAAATGTTTATATTTGTCTTTTGATCAAGAAGTAAACGGTATCGTTAATTTATAAGAAATATATTTTTTTAATTTTATTTTCCCATAGTTACAACTACTATAAAATATTATTATCGATGTTGAATATAATGGTCAGCTGCGCATGATCGCTTACATGGACGATCCGCCCTTGCACAACAGATATATGTAAGAACTCAACTCACAAAGTGCTTGATATAAAAAATATTTGCGATTCAAGAAGTCAAAATTATCTGAGTCATCGAGAGATTTATTCACTCTTATTTTATGTGAATTGCTATAATAGGGAAATATCACATACTACGAATATCGATAAAAATATATGAAATGAATTTAGAATAATTAATTGTATTTTTAAATCAATATGAATATTGTAGAGAAATGTTTTCATATTTATATTTTTTTTAAACACGTCGTTAGAAAAATATGATAGTTGTGACGTCAAGATTCGTGACAATGTTCTAAACAAATTTAAATAGAACCAATAAACATGAATCGCGTCATATTAGGGGCGCGGCCAATGGAATGACTGTTTTTGCGGGAATTCAAAATTACAAATTTATACATTTTTTGATGCCACTAATATAAGCAACATTTTTGTTACTGGGCAATATTTCACAGAACTCTTTTACTTTAAAAATGTAAAGAAAAACGTTATATTTCCCTGTTACTAAATAAATAATAAATATTTAAATAACATTATTCAGTATTAAGAATAATAATAACCTTAAAAATAGGATAATTAAGTATTCCATAAATATTCCGTTGCTAAAAAACTTGAAAACTCTGAAATATGTATACTATTTACTCAGTTCATTTATTCTTGTCAATTAATTTAATGAAATCGGCAGTCAATCACAAACATATGCTTTCGGCAAATTAAGTATAGGGACTTGTATTTTGCATTGTTCGATTTGGTAAAGTCATTTTTAAATTATTTTTTTTTTATTCTTTATTTGGATAACCAATAGCTATATTTATCTCACATATAAAACAAAACAATAAGCTAATTACAGGTTTTCACAAGTAGCGTCACAGTAAGTTAAACAATATTCTCGATCATAAAATGAACAGTCATCTAATGAAAATTAAAAAGAGAAGGAAAAACACTGAAAATTATTTCAAATTGACATGTTTTAGGCAAATCTTCGCATTGGTTCTTTTTATCTATTCCCTCAGTTTGCTGAACGTTGAGAATAATGGACGCGTGCGCATAATTCTCAAAGCTCTCTCGAACATTTTTTACTACGATGCGCACGAAACTGTCAACCTTTTCACTACTTCCTATTTCGTGTTAATTGAAAACATCCCCCCCAACTTCGTAGAAATTGAAAGTTTAAGACAAAGACTCGACATGAATGTATACTTTTTGCCATTTCGCTGATTCAGAACAACGTCGAGCTGAATTTGATAGCCGGCAAAAAAGGTGAATAGAGAGGAGAAATGTTTTCATACGATGTCGTACAATTAACAAAATGTCAATGTATAAACTGTATTCACGGCTGCGTCAAATGTACGTACGTTGTTTGTTCGGGGGAGAATGAATGAGACTTTGTTCCATTAAAAACTTCTTTCCCGCCTTATGTATTTATTCTATGAGCCTCCATTTGTAAAGCTTTTGATTCTTGTATTCTGATTGCTTTTCAAATATTAATACTTTGATGAATATTAGGTAAACATTGCGTATCGAATATATCCATTGCAGGTGTATTTTGGCGTGCATCGATAGGTGATTCATGTAAAATGTAGACATTGAAAATAAATAGCATTTCAATATCAGAGTAATAATTCTCCAGAGAAGCACTTATGCTCTTTTGCATAGAACAAAAGCATTTCAAATTTTTGTTTAACAACAAACGTGTAATGTAAGGTTTCGGTTAGCGCTTGCGATTTTTAACCCAAGTACATACAGCCCGTTGTATTTTTATTTATTATTTCATACATTATACATACATTACATATACCTATACATTTTCCCTTATTTTGGTTTGCAATTACTGCTACTTTGTCATAAAATATTTACTAAAAGGGGCTTTTAGGGTATAAATGTTATTTTTTAAATACTTTTTTTTATTCTTTATTCGGATAACCAACGGCTACAATTATCATGTATAAAAAAAACAAAATAAATAAGCCAATTACAGGTTTTCACAAATAGCACCACAGTAAGTTAAAATATATTCTTAAACATAAAATAAACGATGATCTAAATCCAAAAGAAAAAAATGAAAAAAACACTACAAAATTATTGCGAAAGTAAACGCCGCACGTCATTCGCAAGTAAATATATGTTCAATGATTTTCTTATTACATTAAAATTATTGAAAGTATGCCATAAATATGAATTTTGCCTATAATTAGATGAGACAAAAGGAGTATGAAGAAAAGGTTATTTCTAAGAACTTTTTGAGGAACATTAATAAAGGGTTTAGATAGCAATTCAGGACAGCAAACCAAAAGCAATTTTTAATAGATAAATTAGTATCATACCAGCTCTTTCGCGACGTTTTTGCAGAGGTAATAGGTGACGTTTTTTGACATATTTTAATGTATTGGTCGGATTTAAAATCAAGTTTCAACCAGACACACATGTACTTGACGAATTTCTATTGTATATTATCTATGCGTAATATCTGCACATTGTACATAGGACATAGGTTATGCTTTTATGTGTCCAGGAGGATGAATAATATAGTTATATGTGTGAAATGGATCAAGTCAAAGAATGAATCGTGTGTTAGAAACACCACATTGTAAAACGAGGCTCGCAGAGAGAAATGCATATTTTATTGTCCCAAAAATTTTCAATTCTTTTTTTACTGATAATATTTCATTGATTCCAAACTTTCAAAAGTTTCCTTCTTTTAAAAAACATGCACTATTCTGGATTCAAACTAAAGATATGAACTCTTTTTTTCTATGATATATTTTGTTGCCCTTTAATAATAAGGAATATTTTTGTGTTTTTTTAAAAATATTTTTATTTCCTTTTTTAATTACTATTTTTAAAAAAACATATGATCTTTTACAGAATATTTTATTTTTTCATTCTTATGTTACAGAAAAGTATTATAACTGTCCATTATTTATTATAGAAGAAAAAATTCATTAACATTTTCTTGTATACCCACGAACAGGCCATGCCTTAGTGGGATTTTTTTGTTTACTATTTTTACTATTAATATGTATTTTATTGCTATGTAATTATGATTTTTTTTAATACTCAGTTTCACCTCTTATGTTTGTTGTAAAAAAAAACAAAAAATAAAAAAAATAAAAAATAATATAATAAAATAAAAAAATAAACGAGTATTAAATTCGAGTGGAGATAAGTCCGCCTCTTCAACATGAAAATGTAAATATTTTAGAGCCTATTAAAAGAACTTTCAGTTTTCATAATAGTATTTTGTTATTTTATCTTTGTCAACTATTCTGCTGTATTAAGCTAGGCACGATTAAAAACCGCTATAAATGCCAAAGGTGCCAAAATATCGTATTGTTTTGCCTTCATTCGCCTGCGTAAGTAATTATTGTTCAATTTATAAACAATCTACAATAACAATGTGTGCCTAATTTCGGAAAAATACAAAGTATTTGCCTACTTTTAGATACTTACCATTGTAAATATCGTAGTATGAACCTCAATAATTAGAATATAATAAACACAATTGAGTTATGAGCTGGGGTCGTGTGATTCAAGTCGGAACTCGTGTGAGAACTGAGATAATAGTGGATAATAAAATAAAACCTATTGTAAGTATTATCATGTGTACCCATAGTCAGTGGCGTCAGGGCTCAATGGTGTGTTTTACCGTAAACGTGAAGGCTTATCTATATATGAATTTAATTTATAATCCCAACATTGTGGAGAGCATAAAATTTTATGTGCCGCGAATCTATTTAAGAGCTAGGCAACACAGGCCATTTGATCTTCTTGAATGCAGGACAAATTTACCGTTAATTATGCCTGTAGGGAGGCTGATTGGTCTGTTAAACAGCCTATCGAGATATATTGATCTTTTCTATGCTGAGATTATCAGTTTTAGACTTTTCATTAGCGATTACTTTATATTAGCGATTACTTTATAAATGTATTTATAGGTGATGTAATAACTTATATTTATATATAAGTTATTAATTTTAAAATACTTGGTACACTTCCACTTATTTATTTGACCAATTAGCGCTTTCACTCTTTAATTTAAAGCTTAATTTTAAGATTTATTTTTCCAAAGTGTATTTTTGTAATTATATTTCTATGTAAATAATATGTGTATGGAAAAATAAACAAATGTTTTTTTTTTTTTTTCAATAAAAAAATGGGCATCTTCAGACTGGAAAACCAGTCTAAAAATCACCAGTCCAGTCTGGAGATGCCTATTAGAGGGTGAAAGCGCTAATTGGTCAAATAAATAAGTGGAAGTGTACTAAGTATTTTTAAATTAATAATTTATAGGTAAATATAAGGTATTACATAATTACAATGGAATTCCATCAAGAATTGTCGATAAATAATTAAAATAAAATAAAGTATTCGTAGATATTTTATTTCTTCACTTTGTTACTGGTTTGGCGCCTCAAAAGTAGGTACCGGTAACTGTCAATAGAATATCATAGACAACAAACTCGTCAGGTTGGCAACCCAAACCCAAAAAAAAATATTTACAAATTTTGAGAGAAAGCAAGACAATGCTAAGGAAAACAGAGAAATTGAACAGAAAAATCTGATAAAACCTCACACAAAACAGGTTTTGTAAGAAAAAAATACTGAACTTTTCCCCACGAGCTGTTAAAAATTGAAGATTATTATTCATAAATTTCTACGAAGAATGAAGTGCCTACACAAAAGAAAGTAGGCTTCCTAATAAATATTGCATGATTCATTTTTATACACTAAAAATGGTAACATTACGATCAAATTCAGTTTGGCATACTATGTACATTTTAAATATCCGCATTTATTTTCCGCAATTCGTTGTATGACCTTCAAAAGTGCATGCACGTGTAGGAAGCTAAGATACAGCAAAAACATTTTGTTACGCTGAAATTCTCTATAACTTCGTTATATAATGAATTTCAAAATAACTTAAGAGGATATGCTGTGTAAGAGAAATTTGATGAACATGTATTTGAACATTGTTTTTCTGTCACTCTCTCGCCGATGCCTCCCCGATATTTTACGATAAAGACAACCACACGTCGGACTGATGATGTCAAACTAGAATCGTCAAAATTGAGGTTTCGTTGACTCGAGGTTCCGTTGTTTCGACGCTTCGTTATTTCGAGGTTTCGTTGTTTCGTTGTTTCGTGGTTGTTGTTTCGTTGTTGTGAGGTTTTGTTGTTTTGAGGTTTACTGAAACAGTATCAAAATGAAATTTTCTATGTCGATATGTTTTCCGTTTTTCTTAATTATTTATGCACACACCTTGCACACCGTACGTCCTAAGATGGCAGATAAAACTGGTCTCGTTTTTAGGTTTTTGGGTGGTCTTAGCTCCCATAAGAAACAATGTATCAAAAAATCAGAACAACAGAAACACGTGAATGGTAAATATCTATATTGTGTAAAAAAATCGCTGCTCGAATGTCATAATCCGGAGAGAAAATACAGGAATACCTTCAAACGAACCCAATCAAATTATAAATTTTATGTAATTCCTATCTCTCTGATACTACGCATAAGACACGTCCATTATTTGTTTTTTATTTAGGATATAAGCTTTTAGTTAATAACTACTACTACTACTACCATCACGCCATTTCCTCGTAAGGGTAGGCAGAGTGGATGGACCGCTACACACGTCTTTCCTGGCATACATTCCTAGCTTCTTCCACATTCATACATTTTGTCATACGTGCCTTTCGGTTCTGCCAGCATTTTAGTTCATAATCCTTTTAATATTGCTTACAAATTACAAAATATATATTGAAGTTACAAAACAATTTTGATAAATATTATTAACAAACATCTTAGCTTAGACTTATTTCCTCATATTAATCAACCACCGCTTTCGCCCGAGAATGCATCTTTAAGACTAGTAAATTGTAAGTTTAAAACAGTTTTAAATATCTTTTTTTATTTAAGGGAAATAATAACATCAGGGCAGGGCAATGAGAAGTAAACAGTTATGTTCAATTTTATCTATAAAGTAAAATTAAGTTTTCTGTGTGTAAAATATAATATAATTTTTTTAAACATGTTAAATTACAGCTTAGCGACGAATTTATTTAAAAATTTCATACAAATATACACATTTTCGTACATAAATTAAAATTTTACTTTACAGTCAGTCGTGTTAACATTCCATTGTAAACGGGGCCCAGGTAATTTAAATTAGGAACAGATATTAAAAAAAAAAAACATTTTTGTAAAATCGTTCGTTTTCAAGTTGTCAATACAAACTTTTTCCGTTAATTAAGATGTTTTTATACCGCTGAAATTAATAAATAAATTAAAACAATGTGTTTAATAATCAGTTTTGTCCCTTAAATGCTACGGAAATACAAAGAAAACTATGAAATACTGCCATAGACTCATTTCGATCAATACATTTATTTATTTATACTTTTATATTGTTTGTATTCTATTTTTTATACAGAATAATGTTCCCTCACTGGGGGTGTCCCGTGCCGAGGGAAACATTTTACAAAATGTGAAACATGCCTAAGATTATCTATTTAACAAAGTTAACATAATAATAACAATTTGAAAAAACGTAAAGAATCCAATTAACCTAATTATAATTAACATAATAAACAAAAATATTTATAAAAAACATAACCAATATATATAGACCAATTAAAAAAAAAATCATAAACAGTGCATACATTTTACCTATTTGGCTTGATCCACTCATCGATCCGTGCGCAACCCACCTCCACTATCCATTTTCAAAAGCAATTTTATATTGTGAGAACTTACTAATTGTTCTTATGGATAATGGAAGTAGATTGTACATTTTAACCGAGTAGTAGTAAGATGTTTTTGCAGCATCAGGGTGGAGTATGTAGTAACTCTAGTATTTGCGTAAATTGTAAGAACGCAAATATTTCCTAATTATAAAAAAAAAAACAATTTAATCATAATCTCAAATAAATATAAAACATTTTTATTTTTATTTTTTTTATTTGAAAATTTATTTATAAACCCTTACGGATTATAACATAATAAAAACACTATACATAAAAACATATTTCTACGTAGTAGGTCACCCATATAAAACCCTTCTTGACGTGAATCGTGCCCGAGACTTTTTAGATAGTAGTTCGAAGCGTTAACTACTTTAAACTAACTAATTAGTAACCTATGACTACAACTTTACGTATACTGTTGCGTTTTCTAAGAACTCCTTTAAAATAATGTAACTCCAAAGTATGTGTCATTTTGTGTCATCTCGACATCAATTTTATAAATTAAGAAACACATTTTCTTGGAAGTTTTATAAGATTTCCCCACATCCTTTTTGGGATAGGTTAACATTATGCTTATGTATGTATAACATAACGGATTGTAATTTACTATAAAAATAAAAGACGAGCGATACATTAATCCACAAATTTGGAATATCCAATGACCGGTTTCATCATCGGTACCGGTAAGGGTAGGTATGAAGGTCATAAAAACGTTAACAAGATATTGTTATAAATAAAATATTACAACCAGAATTATCTGTATTTTTTTAATAAAGAGAATACAATTCTATGAAAAAAGGTTTCAACTAAAGTATTTCAATAAATATTTTTTTTATGTTTTACCGAAGGCATAATTTTACGTAGAAATAAAGGAAAATGTCACAAAAATGTATGTGATTTAAAATGCTTGTATTTCTTTTTGAAAACAAACAATTAAAATTTTACCTCGGCCATTTTCATGTTCATTTTATTATCTTCAAATTATTACAACCAATTTTAGTTCGATACTAAGTCTTTATTGAGATCCCAGATACCTAAGTTCAGTCTAAATTTGAAATGGCGCAATCTGCCGGTCTAAAAGTAATTATATTTTAGTTACTTAAAACTTTTAAGTACATTTTTTAACAGAAATACCTTTAAAAATTGTTGTTTTTACCTAATTTTTTTTAAATTTTATTATTGCGTATTTAAAACAAAATTCGTTTCAAAATGGAAAAATCGTATGATTTCATCATTTCGCGCGCGTTTTACCAGACTACAGCCTTAAATCACTGTATATTACCATCCTCCTATGATGCATACGAAACTATATAATTCAATCAAGGCGGCCTTCGTAGTGTAGTGGTCAAGACGCTTGACTCACGCACGGAAGGTTCCGGGTTCGATTCCCGGTGAGAACACAAAAATTAAAATGTGATTTTTCTGAAGCCTGGGTGCTCTGTGATTTAATTCACCACTGTAATTAGGCCTCCTGGCCTGTTGTGGTGCAAAAAAAAAAAAAAAAAACACCTCAACTATTTATGTATCCCAGTGTTTTTATCTCAATTTATTGCAACAGGAGGGGAAAGTATTTTTGAGAAGGAAATACGAAAGTCTAGGCCAGTGATGGCGAACCTTAGACCTGCGGGTCAGAAACTGACCACGGGTTGATTTTTATAAACTTATATATCTGGCACAAGAATTGGTCTAAACATGTAGTCTCAATAAGTTTAAAAATGGACTCGATTTATATATAAAGAGTTTAAAGTGCACCAACAACCAACTTTTGTCTAATTAAATTTAAGCGTGTCAGCTTTAAGCTGTTTGCTTAAAATAAAAAAAATAATAACAATCATTAAAGAGAGAACAGACAATTAAAAATATTTAAAAAATAAATTATGTAAGTATAACTAATGTCAAATTTATAAAAAAATATTTCCATGTGGACATTGGCTAACTGATTTTCTAACATATCTGAGTATCGTATCTGACTGACTTAGTGACTCACGAGCTAGTACTAAAAAAAATGAACAAAATTTGTCCCACTTCTCAAAAAGGTTCGCCATCACTGGCCAAGGCATAGCCTGTCTACAATCATTTGGACATACTCAAAACATTGTTTTTAAAATAACCGGTGTAAAAGTATAAAAATAAAAAAATATTTTCAGGCGTTGCCTAGTAGGTGGAAAAACACAGCCAGATTAATCGAGAAGAGTGTTGCACAATTGCACAGTGCGTAAAGTGTCCACTTACGCTAGCTAATGACAGGTCGCAAGCCCTGTAAATGCCTAGATGTCCATATTCCCTTCTCAGAAATGTTTTTCCTCTCTGTAACAGTAAATTTAGATCTTAATCAAGCCTGTTTAGAAACATTTGGACATACTCAAAACATAGTTGACTAGAGTTTTTCTTTAGTTTCGCACTTTCTAATAAATGAGGATGTTTAAATATAAGGAAAATGGGGAATGTTACACAGTGTGTAAAGTGTTCACTTAAACAAGCTGACAGATTATAAACCCTGTAAATGCTAAGACGTCCATATTTACTTATAATTTATTGATATATTCGAGTAAATAGATTAAACAAAAAAAGGTACAAACTATGATTTAACCAAATAAAAAAGAAATTAAACTAGAACTGATCAAAATCGGTCAGCCTCGTGGTGTAATGATCAGCGCGTTTGCCTACAGTTGAATAGGTTTCGGATCCGATTCCCGACATGGTCGATTCATTTAAAAAGGGTGTTGTCACACTAGAATATTCTATAGTCATTAGACTGGTACCTGAAGCGAAGATCATCTTACTTTCATGTAACAAAAAATGATCAAGGCACGCTGCGATTGGTGTACCAATTCAGTTTCCAATGCACCATTAGGCGCGGAAAGAGAATGATGATCCGAATAACAGTCCACCTAAATATACACATTTATGTCATTGTCCTTATAATGAACTTGTGATTAAAAATTATAGTCTCCCTAATCGGTATTCAGTCTGTAAAAAAGATATGACATTTCATATTCCAATGAAATGAATCAGATAAAGTGTTGGATTCTTGAGCGTCCTATTACGTTATCAGAACAAGCATCGTCAATGACCAAGAACTTCTTCCCACATTACCATTTCATCTTCAAGTTCATATTTTTCAGCGAAGCTCAGTCACCAATCATTACTTTATGAAGGGTCAAATTGTCGATATGGGTTGGGTTACTATCATTGAGTGAATATCATCATCATCATTCAAATTTCCGCACCCAGTGGTGCCAGGGCACTGCATTTGTAAACCAAATGCAGCGTATCTCGATCATCTGTTACACGAAGGTAGGGTGATTAGCCCAACCCTTTAGGTTCCAATCCAGAAACAGTGAGATATAGAATTTTAAAAAATCTTCGAAATCAATATTTGATGTCCTCCCAGGAATCGAACCCAGGACTTTAATAATTTAATCAGGTCGTGGACCTGTGGCTAGTGTCTCGGACTCACGGATCAAAGGTCCGTGGTTCGAATCCCAATCTACCCCAACTTGGTTACCATTTTCGAATAGTGGGTAATTTACTGGTTAAAAATTTCCCTTACAATTAAATATTTGGATAAATTATAAGAACGCAAATATTGGTTTTTTATGGTGGGCGAACGCACTTACCACTACACAGGAGGCGGATTTATCTCCACTCGAATACCTTATTCAGGATTTTTACCTGAGAGTCGCCATCGGCATCTGTTCAAGAACGCGGGTTGTCCTGGGTTCTGGCTTTATTTCACCTACAAAACTGTATTCTTCTTCCGCCTGGGCAAGATATTGAGATTTTAAATTCATTATTTTACTAGAAATAATATAAACGTGATGTGTGTAGGAATTTTTTTTCCTACGTGTGGTTGGCGCGTTTTCCTAAAATGCCAGAGGTTCTAGGTTCGATTCCTGGTATGCTGCAAATGAAATATTGGTTTTAAGTTTCAACGTACTTTTCCACTTTAATATCTAGTATTGCAATATCCGATAGGTAATATCCAGTGGCTAGTATTCCCGACTCACGGATCGGAGGGCTGCGGTTTGAACCCCATTATACCCCAACTTGATTTCCATTTTCTAGCAGAGTTATTTCCAACTCGTTGAAAATGGCCCAAAATCGAAATATTTTAGTAAATTATAAGAACGCAAATACTTATTGTATTTATTTTTTTTAATGCGTATGATCATGACGAAGAACGGCATTATCCGAAATAAGACCTTCATATATTTTTCCAAACTCACAGTAAAAGGGGCAATCAAAGCACTAATGTTGAATTCAACCAAAATCACGATTTGTAAACACATAATACTCGTTCAGCAACACAAATTAAATGTATTGTCCCATTGGTATAAACCGCCTTTGGTAAAAAGCAATATAATGTAATTGCGCCATAAATATTTAATGATTTAATGCCAAATATGAAAGATTCAAAATGTAAAACAAATTTTAAAGGAAAAATAACTGCACATATAAAAAGAGTAGCGAGAGATTTTTTTGTAAAATATATGTAGATTAATAAACGTAGTACTTTAAATTATTGGTATACATATTATTTATATTCTTATGTATTACATTTGTTTTTTATTATATATTATACTTTTTTATTTATGTTTAAGTAACATGTATTCTTGGCACATATACGAGTTTATACTTTATATTTGTATAATAACGATATTAAATTTCTTACACTTGATTAGCTAGGAATGTATAATTTAGTAGTTTTAGTTTTTTTTGTAATTGTTATATTAGTGTAGAATTACTTATACTTCAAAAGATAAAAAATCTCCACCTCAGAACAGATTGAGCCATGTTAGATGTAGAGTATCCAAAACAGAGAACGCTCCGTTTTCATTTTCTATTCACTAGTTTTATATAGATTCCTTGTTATTAAATATGCAATAAAGTTATAAAATAAATAAAATAATATAAACTTACTCGTTTTTCGTCCAAAATAAAAGTCTTGTAATTTTGAAATAACTCCGCGCGTGATGTCACGAATTTTTGTCCGTGATTATTTCTAACATTTAAAAGTAGAACCACGTAGGTGTCAAAATACACTAAACGTTTAATAAAATGGCTTCCCAGAAACCGGAAATCTATTACAACTTCAAAGTAGTTCATTTTGATTACAACCATTTTTTTTTTTTTTTAAATTCGCCGTACTACTAAATGCTCTAATGTTTACATGAACATACATAAGAACTTATTTTTATATCAAATTTTCAAAAAAAGCCGAGGAAAAGGCCACAATTATTAAAGGGTGTAACTGGCGCGTGATGCAAATGAAATTATTTATTTATTTATTTTATTAGGTAAACAAACAGTATGTAAACAAATATTGCCAATTTCTTTGTATATTAGTGTAAGAAACTCATGCACACACCAAAAAAATTGTTTACACTTAATACAATAATTTAAATTATGTTCAATATAATAAATGTAAAAGAAATAATGCATATTTAACACTGTACATTTTTTTTGTAATAACCGATGAGTAATATATGTACATTGTACATATATAGAATAATGTTTTCTCTGAAAAGTAAGGCACAGTTTTCAATGTCTCTTCTCAGTAATCTTAAGTAATTCTGGTAACTGTGTGTGTTAACACTTACGTGGGATAAATAAAGCTTGCATTCCAAAATGATGAATTCGTTTGCAACAATATATTTCATATTAAGCATTAAGGAAAATCCGTTTGGCGAAAATTTCTTCATCAGAAATACTCATTGATGATATTAACATTGATAACAATATATTTCTTAATATATCATCATCATTTTCTCTTTCCGCACCCAGTTCTGCATCTTTTTGCGGTGCCTTGTCAGGTCCTCCTGACGTTGGCGATCACTACAGCGAAAGCAACACGCTACTTTTATATTCCTTATCCAGGACAACTGCTTATTGGATATACTCGCTACAGTGATTCTTGGGAAAAGATGACCAGAGTGGTTTCCCGTTGCCTTCTCTGGTGGATTTTTCTGTCGGAGTTACGTTGGTTTAGAGGCGCCAGAAACTCGCCTTCCATCCTCTTGTTATCTGCTGTGATCACTCCGTTGTGAGTATGATCCTATTGCCCGGAGCTGGTATTGCATTGATTTATTGATTTTGTATGTAAATATTTATTTATTTTATTTTATTTTATTTGGGATTTTTACAGCTATTACATAAACAGAATAGGTAGAAAAATCTTAACAATGCTAAACCCAATTAAAAATATCCACTGTAAATATAATGACACATAATATATAAGAAAATAAGTTTAGTAATTGTATTTGTGTGACGTTTGTATTCATGTATATGTGAATGTGTGTATGCGTGAATGAATGAGGGAGAGGATACATGTGCGTGTGGGAATGAATGAGGGAGAGGGTGCGTGTGTGTGGGTGTGGGTGCGTAAGTATAAAAAAATAATGGTTTAAAACTTGTAATTGTATTAAAAATGGTACAATAAAGAGCTTAGTAAAAATTTAGATACCTTTTTGTTAAAATTAAAATCAAGAAATGATATATGTTTTTTTTTTTAAAGTATGTTAAATTTCAAAACCGTATTCTGAAAAAAAAAACATTTTATTTTAAAATTTAACTGATACACATCGAATGAATAATGTGCGACGAGTCCTATACAATACGGTAGGTAACCACAAAATGCAGTAAATACGAAATAATGACAACAATAAAATAAGGTTTGACAATACGCGAACGTTGATTCAAAATACGAGAAAAATGTTTTTTCTACGGCCGCGAGGGCGGTTCAGAATACCACCCTAGGATTCGCGACGTGGACGCTAACCTACTGACAGTTCGAACTCCGTAGGGCACTCCATTTGTAAACCAAATGCAACATATTTCTACCATCATAAAGGCATGTCCAAGAACAATAGAATATTTAAAAAAAAAACAATATTTTACGTTCACCCTGAATCGATCCCAGGACCTCAAGAATGTTAGGTGGACATGCCAACCACGACAACTTGGCGGGCTTATCTTCGAGATTAAGATTAAGATAAGATTTTAACCCCAGAGTAGATATTACAATGATGCACCCACCCCTTTCCCGAAACTGTTCATAAAAACTTGTGTCTTTCTTCAGTTTCACATATTCACTATCATTTTTAAAAACTAATTAAGCGAAAATTTCATATTTATTTACAATCGAACCGCGAAAATAACTATACATACTTAGAAACTTTAAAGCTTTTATTGTACCCCTCACTGCAGTATTGTCAATTTGTGATCAATCAAATACACATGGTCAGTACAATCACCTTTTTCTAATTTCCCAGTGAAGGAATACAGTGTTAGTTCCAAATTGAGTAGACATTGAGTCAAAAACAGGATTCTAATTCCTTACACAGTCACATTCCTGGGAAGGTCGACATGAAAAAGAAATTTGGCAGGCGCCGAGCCGTAGCGTAGTTGGTTGGACGGTCAATTATGAGACTGGCGTCGCGGGTTTGATTCCTGCCAGTTGCATGAAAAAAAAATCAAGAATGATTATTTTCACATCGGTCTGGGTGTTGTCGTTTATTTTTCATTAATTCCTTCCAAATCCCCTCTTTTCCACACTGCTGACAAGCCTTTAATATATAATAGGATAGCCGGTTATTTATTGATTCAACATTTTGGCGTTCCAGGGTTGCTATTCTGAATCTTCTCGTGGGGGTAGAGTGGTTAATTTATGGATTTTTATTTTTTGCACGCGACTACACTTTACTTCACGTATGACTATACTGACGATCAAACGTCAAATGACGTAAAATAAACAGTTTTGTGACTAACATTTCACAGTTCGACATTATGTAACTGTTTTAAAAACGGAAAAATACTAAAATTCAACCTAATTGATGATCTCTCTTAAGAGAGCACGAAGATAGAACTCGAGAAAAACAGAGACGATGTTCTGTGGCCGGTGTTTGTGTGAAAGAAATTCAGTCGGTTATTGACAGTGCGCGGGGGTGCACGAATGTAAGATGACCGGCGTATTTATGAGTTTTTTATTTTTTTATTATATTTTTATAAATTACGGATTGCTAATAATAATTAGTCTCTACGTTTTTTTTCCAAATGTCTGAATTTCAGAATATTCCGTCTTTTTTTGTGGTAACACGATGGTATACACATCACCGCGTGCAAAATATTTTTTTACCACAGCCTGCCAAAATACTGTACATGTGGATACATTGTATTGCCATAATACGGGCGTATTGTAATTAGTACCAGTTGAAATGTGTTATTTTTGTTACAGTAATTTTAAGTTACTATCTTTTATTTCAATGTTTTTGAAAACTAAATAAATTGTTGAAGTACGAGTATTAAAGCCATACAATTAAAAAACATCCAATTACTACAAAAATCGGATATTTTTAAAATGGTATTGTTTATTTCTTCAGGTGGATCAATGGAGGACTTCAAAAAAATAGAATGTGATACAATAATTTGGCGAAAAGTAATCGCAGAGGATCTGAATCTGGATTATGCTAAACTTATGAGTAAAAAAATTGCTGACAATTTGCTACAAGAACTAGAAAATACTTTGGAGTACTTCGCCGGAGATCTTGCTAAAGTCAGGTAAGAAAAGTAATGCAAACAATCAAATGTTATTAAATATTTGTATATACAAATATTGGTTGTATACAAATATTTAATGCAATATTTTGATTTTATCCAAATGTTTGTAGACAAAAGACCGGATTTCATCCTTTAGGTCTAGGGAGTAGAAAATTATTTTCAGGCGTTGTAATTGTTTTCAGTTTTCAATTCAGTTTTCAATTGTTTTCAGTTTCAGTTCAGTTTTATTGTTTAAATTTATTTCAACAGAGAGGGAAAACATTTTTGAGAGGTGAATATGGAAATCTAGGCATTTACAGGGGTTATGACCTGTCATTGGCTAGCCATTGGCCATAAATTTAAATAAGAACAATTCCCTAGGAAGGAAATCCAGCCAGTCTGCAAGTATTTGGACATAATCAAACATTGTCAGTTTTATTGTTTTCAATAATTATTTTCAGACGTTGTAATTGTAATTTCAGAGTTTAAGGCGTATGTTTTATAATTTTGGAATGGAATCTCTTCCCAAAAATAAAGGCTCTTTAACTTCACTAAAACCAACAGAAGGGAAAATTGAAGAAATACGGATGTTCAAACATAGGCAAAACGGTGAATGTTATAGTGTGCAAAGTGGCCACTTCAACCAGCCAATGACAGGTCATAAGCCCTGTGAAAGCCTAGACTTCCATATTAACTTTTTTTTAATGTTCTCCATTCCAGCTGTTATTTGTTGAATATTTTATGCTTTCAATAATAATATTCAATCCAAAAAAATATTCAAACAAAAATTATGCTGGTGTTTATGCCTAGTGCCCCAAGTTAGACCCCTTGCAATGTATTTGAAAATCCGTTTTTCTCTTAAGTATTTTATAGTTTTTCACCTTTTAAAATTTCATGATTTTCATGAACCTGCATTTAAATGCAGTTTTAGCTTCGGCTAATCATTTTACCTTTATTTAAATTGTCGAGATATATTGCAATCGACATTTTACACTTAATCGGATCGTCCATATTTCTTCTAGGGTCTTTGGAAAATGGCACCAAATCCCTCGTCAGCAGGTTGCCTACGGCGATCCGGGAATATCATACACCTTCTCTGGACTAACAGTCCCGGCTCTTCCGTGGCCATTGGAAGTTGAGACGATTCGTGATAAACTGTATCAAATTACTGGATATAAATTTGACTTTGTTCTAGTAAACAGGTAAGATCTAATAATGTAATATTTAAGTTACGGTTCTAGGGATTAATTGGCTTTAAAAACAAACTCCTGGGTATTTTATTTTATACGGTTCTCAGCAGTTCTCTTTTCAACTAAAAGTAGATTATTTGTAAGGTACTAGATACTAAACCTTTCACCGTTTTTCCAGAAGATTCTCATTGCGCAAGTCTTTACAATTGGCACGTCTTTTAATGTGATAATGAACAAGTGCTGATCTTCTCCAATTCTGTCCTGGGTCGCGATAAAGGTTATCTTTATCGGTACATTCCGAGACGGTATACTTAACTTCTGTATTATCTCTATCTACCTTGGTATGTTCAACCGACTTGTCATCTCGACGTCATATGATCGAATCCAACCCATGAATGACGCCGACAATTTAGTCCGCGTTCCTTACTTAATTACAATTTAAAATAGTTCTCATTTATATTTTAAATAGGTTTCTGCGGTAAAAAGTGGCCACTTTAAAGCGATTATAAATCCCAATAAATCCCAATCCAAGCAAAAAATCGCTCGCTTGAACATGATTTTTATGTGACTTTTGATAATTACCAAGACGGTTTGCTTAACTTTTTTCTGTATTTATCTACCGAACTACTACAAAGCCGGCTCTTTCGACATCTGGATACGTACTCTTGGGAAGATAGTAAAACATATGGTAAAAATATGATGACTAATATTTTTTTATGGTGACAACGTTTTAAGGGCTAGATGCTCTTATAAAGGGCTGCATCTAGTCAGTCTAGCTAGTGCATCTAGCCGTTGGGATTAAAAACTGGCAGTTATGTCAGAAGTTAATTCGACTTCAAAATTTACCTTATTCTCACTTTCTATATGACTACATCTCAAATACTACATATTTATTTATTTTATTTATTTATTATTTATTATTTCTATATTATTTATATATTTATTTCTGTTTTGACTTGTTTTCTCTTATTCTTTTAGCCAGTTGATAAAAATGATTCAACTCGTGGCCCGTGTTTTCCATAAGGGCAATTAAACATGTTTTAAACATTTTATTGTGTATACGCTAAACAATTTAGCCTTAGTAAATATTACGTGGTGTCCAACGACATTGAAGATTGATTATTCTTATTAATTTTTATTTTCATTGGCACTAGTATGTACATATTGTATTATTTATCAAAGTAACAACTGCGATTAAAATTATTCAATTTTTAATTACCTCGTTTACACCGCAAAATTTAATGTAGGTTTGTTTTTACCACAGTGTAAACAATGGTTGCAATATTGAAATATATATATTTTACATTTACTCTTATCGAGTATTTTTGATTAACTGTTAATAAATTCAAGGTAGCCTATTTTGGTCGTTCTCCTCATTATTGAGAATCGTGTATAGAATAATTTACACTCTCACATCAAAGATGTTTCCTCACTGCCTACTTACTGAATTAAAATTCTTTCTATTTAAACCCTTTTCATTCCATCTTTTTGGTTAAATTACCTTTCTTTTTGATCCATTTCTATACTCATAGCGCTGGTATTTCAATACCTGCGTTGTAATCATATTTGTTCTCAGTCGTTTACTCTTGGGAGAGAAGTCGCGGTCACATTAGCAGGAGGGTAGCACGTCGTTCGGATCCGCCGCCATCCGCTTTTATTTTCAGCGCTTCTGAAGGCCTCCTGAAGAGGGACGCCAGTCGCTTCTGTCACCGAGTCTGTCATCTGGTAGGACTTCTTCTCCGCGAAATCGAGTTCCCTCTGCTCGTTCTTGTACCACTAATCTTTCTGCATTGTCTCTTCGTCTAGTAACGTGGCCGAAGTACCTGAGAACACGGATTTGTAAAGAGGAAGAAAGACGATGTTCAATATCCAGTTCTCGGATTATAGAGACATTAGTCCTATGGGCTGTTCATGGTATACGCGGCATTCTACGCCAGCACCGAGAAGATAGACAAAAAATACTTAAAAATTATGTTGTCCCTTAATTTATAATATGCCTTAATCCGTTTAAATAAATTATTGTTTCAATCAGAGGCTCGATTGGTTTCTGTTTCACACAAATAATGCGAAAGGTACATTTTTTGCATGATTTCTTCCAGTATGAGACTTTATTTGGTGATCCGAGTCTTGTGCTTATGCTGTGATTTGCCTCTCCCAACCTCAAACTGGAATAAAGGATAGTAAAGTAAAGATTCAACTCGAAAAGTTTAAAACTTTGATTAGAAACTTCGAAAGATGTGGTAACCTTCTTAATTTATTGTACGTGTCTTTGGCGCGACGCCGTTCAGTGTAATAATATTTATTATCCCTCATAATTCTCTTATTTTCATTTTCAGACAAAATTTTAAAATGAGTCTTAATAATATTTTAAAATTTCATCAAACTCAAGATTTACGTGTTTGATCAGTAATTTTTTTTTGTTGTAATACTTGAGTTCTTATATTTAAATTTACGGACCATTTCCTATAACTTTACACACTGTGTAACATTCACCATTCTGCCTATATTTGAACATCTATATTCCTTCAATTCTTTTATCTGTTGATGTTTGTGAAGTTAAAGAGCTGAAACCTTTATTTATGCGGGTGAGATTCATCTAATTGAATTATTTCACCTACATACTAGGCAACGCCTGAAAATATTATTATTTCAATTTCTATACTTCTTCATGGACCAGGTAATTTATCAAAAATATTTTGATGAAGGAATATAGATGTTCAAATATAGGCAGAATGGTGAATGTTACACAGTGTGTAAAGTGGCCACTTAAATCAGCCATTGACAGGTCATAAGCCCTGTAGATGCCTAGACTTCTATATTACCTTCTCTTAAATGTTCTTCATCTCTGATGTAATATGTTAATATAAACAGCTCCCCAGGGAGTTGAATCCAGTCCTTGTCTACGAAAATTTGGACAAACTCAAAATATTTTTTTTTTAAAGTTTAGTAAATTATTACATACTTTTTACATGTACTCGTAGACACATCAGCAGGCATATTCTGTCACAATTTCGATTCTTAAGTTCGTCCGTTTGTCGTAAATCCATCTCCATCCATCTCACTCTAACGCAATCGAAATCGTATTTCGCTCTCGTTCCCGCTCATACGATACGAATGAATTTACGAAACGAATTAGCTACTGAATAAAGCCACAGCTTATTTTAATAATAGAATAATAGCTCTCTAGGTAGCAAGGAGTCTCTGAATGGAGAGATGGAAATTTGTTAATTAGTATGAAAAGCACATCTTATGTGCTATTGAAGGTTGTACCGGTGCTGATGGAAGGTCACTCTTTACAAATCACTTCTATTGACCGTTCTTGCGAACCTTAAACTTCTAGATCATCATCGAAAAACCAAGGAGATACAATGAAATACCTCAACCTTACAAGGACCAAATTTTTGCATCAAATAAATTCACAATTAATTATCGTCTACTGAATGAATGTTGTTGATAATACTAAAATATTTTACTTGCAATCATAGAATTAAGAAGAGTCTGGACTCTGTATCTGGACTCTGTATCCTTCTGGAAGGAGCGTAGAATCATATTTGAATACATCGGACTGTGTCCAAAAAACCCCTAACACTTTGCCCCACTTTAGACGCGCGCATGCGCGAAATCGCGGCGTAATGTTGCCAGATTGCGAAAAATATAATTATAGCACAAAAAATGTAAGATAATTGTATTTTTAAAAAAAGTTCTCTGAAATTTTATCGTTCACGCGGAAACATTGATTGACACAACATAGTAGACAAGCAATAGGTTATTTAATAAGAGTAATTGAATTACTGAACTTTCATCTTAAAAAAATGAAACAAATTTTATTTACATAAAGTGGATATTTTTATGTCATGTTAAATAATATATGATAAGCAAATAAGCGTAAAAAATTTTACTACCCTGGCAACACTCACAAAAAGTCTATTTTGTTTTCTTTGATAATCTGAGAGATAGAAAAATAATTCATTTTTTAAGTAATGCAATAGCTACTTACACATGAAATGTGATCCCATCCTGTTTCTTTCTTTCCAGCAGTATTTCTACATTTAAAAACGACACAAAACGGCATAGTTGAATTCAAATCGGGAGTCGTGAACTGAGCGACGTCTCCAAATAAACTAATGGGTCAAAACGTAAAACTATTCCTTTAAGAGTAGTTTATTCGGTTTTTGGACTATTCTTTATTCTTTGCTTGCAATTTGGTTCTAGGTATCGAAATGGTAGTGACCACATCGGAGAGCATCGTGATGATGAAGCTGAACTGGATCCGGCTGCCCCTATAGCCTCTATTTCCCTTGGTCAGACCAGGACCTTTATCCTCAGGCATAAGGATAGCAGAAAATCAGGACCTGGCAAGAGAGATATGGCTGCGGGTACGTATAATACTTTTGTTGCTCTGAACACTATTAATATTTCAGAAATACATCGACAAACTCAACAGTAATTGAGTTGATAAATTTCACACCCCAGTATGTCCACAACAATCCACCAGTGTCCATGCGGACCTACTAGCTTTTGAATTGAAACAGACAGTGTTTTTATTGTAATAATGAGGACATGGTTTCATTTAAATAGTACTAAAATGATCACATTTTTATTACTACATTTCTTAGAACAAATGTCGAAAAATAATTTGGGTTGACATACTGGCGTTCAATAATTATCAACTCAATTATTCTTCCTTATTTCGAATATTCCTGGGAAAAAATGAATAGTTTATTTGGAACCCATTTAATATTGCTGAGTAGAATATTTTATATACGGATACATGTCTGTATTTTTGGAATCTCTAAGTTCAGTCATATCACTCCACTACTTCGGGAACTACACTGGCTACGTTTTCCACAGAGGGTCGAATACAAACTCTGTTGGCTTATGTATAAGTCACTGCACAACTCGGCTCCGGAATATCTAAGGGAACTATGCATTCCAGATGAACTAGCTGACAGGCGTCTCACGCTTAGATCAGCTACGTCTACGGCGAGAGGAAAAGTTATTATACCTTTACGCAAACAGCGCACTAAATTTGGTGAACGCGCATTTGCGGTCGCAGGCCCTATGGCATGGAATGCTCTCCCAGCAGAGGTGCGAGGCTGTGAAAGTGAAGTGATGTTTCGGAAAAAACTTAAAACCCACTTGTTCTCTAAATCATTTGAATAAATCCGTAGCACGTGACAACAAAATAAATTATTTTAATTAAATTACAAATTTAAAAGCTTCAATTAAATTAACTTAACAATAGAATCACCATGTAAAGCGCCCTTGAGGTATTTTATTACGAAAATGGCGCTATATAAGTTATCCATAATTATTATTATTATTATGTCCTTGCAAACCAATGTGCTAACAACATCGATACCTAAAGACATTGTTAAATTAACTTCCCTTGCTAAACGTAGAAGCATTTCTGATCTGTCTTTCCTCTTCAAAATTTTAAACAATTTTATCGATAGTCCATATTTCTTGGAGCGTATTTCAATCAATTGTCCCGTAAAATCAGAACGACAAGTTATTTTCTTTTATAATTCATTGCCCAAAAAAAATTATGTTCAAAACTCGTTTATTTATCGTAGCTGCTCAAAATTTAATTTACTTTGTCCCCATTTAGATATTTTAATACAAAATTTCGTAACTTCAAAAAAAAACTTTTTGCAACACTGTAAAATAAAACATTGGTCAGTGTGTAATAAGTTTATGGTCATTTAAATATGTTTATTTTATTATGATATCAAAATTTTGAATTGGTCAACTATATTATGAAAATCCCTCTCCTCCACTCTATATTCTCATCCCTTAACCTTCTTACGAGCTCTTTTTTTTCTCGTGTCTTATAATATAATATATTATGTTTCTCTGTACTGTGTAACATGTTCTCTCATTATATTTGTGAAAAACTTTAACTGGATGTATTCACTATTTTTTATTCATATATGACAACTGTTGTTTTTCTTTATAAAATAATAATAATAAAAAATAACCCTTGTGAATTAAAAAAAAACATTGGCAAAAAGAAATTAGTATTATATTTTATTATGATATTATGTACCCAGGGCCTCAATTATGAACGCTATCTCCATCTGTATATATCGAGACGGTATAGTTAACTTCTGTACTATCTGTATCTTCCTCAGTATGTTCTACCTACTTGCCATATCGACATCATATGATCAAACAAACGAATGAATGACCGCAAACAATTAGTCCGCGTTCCTTACGTCATTAACATTTAATACTTTTTATTGATAAGTAGGTACCTAGGTACTTGTTTGTTATTAAATTATAAAACGAAAAATTGTCGATATTAAAAAAATATTGAATTCAAGTAGGTATTTGTTTATGGTTGAAGTCCAAAACATAAAAGAAACATTTTTTCAAATAAAGCAATCTTTTTGCAAACGTCAAACTCCGGTCGTCTCACCAACAAAGGGGTGTACTTATGTAGGAATACGATTTTATAAATGTATTGAATTTAATATTATTTTAGTGTTACAAAAAATAGAATTGAATGGGTTGACATTATAAGGAATTTAAGGAAAGAATCTGATAGAGATCCACAAAAAACAAATGCTGTTTGTAAACATTCAAAAACAAAATTTTTTTATACACAAAAACCAACATCTTTCCATTTGTTTGCAAATGCATTCTTCTTGAATGTAACCCTAGTAGTTCGATGAATAAAATAGTTATGCTCCTAACTTCTTTTTTAGACATTCGATTGAAGATTTTAATATCTACGAACACGCACAGCGCAAAGATCTATATTTCTCTGAAAACCGCACGTAAATCGGTTAAGCCGTTTAGGAGGAGTACGGTGACATCACACGCACAGAGAAATTATATATATAAAAATAAATATTTTTACTTGGTGAACTTTGGACAAATATTGCTTAGAAACAAATTAATCTCAAAAATATTTTTATCTATAGATAAAAATATTTTTACGATTAATTCACTTCTAAGCATAATTTGTCAGAAGTTCACCGAGTAAAAAGATTTATATGTACATCTAATTTTTTTTTAATGATTAAATTTCTGCTAAAAAATAAATTGCTTTTGTGGTCAAACATTTAACTAAATGTTATTACATATTTATACATATAACCACCTACCGAATTTTCTATGTCTACCGGTTTCTTTATTTAACTATTTCTCCCACAACATAAAATATTTTCATAATCTAATCAGTGCATGTAAGGGTTGCTTATTAAAATGCATATTGGTTTTATATTTTTGTGCAACATCTATGCTGAAGGTGTACAGTGGGTTTTGCATGTTGGTTTAATTAGTGTCCTGACTCAGAGACGGGTGCATCTCGAAACCGGTAGACATAGGAAAGCCTGTAAGCGGTTATATTAAAATATTTAATAACATTTAGTAAGGTTTAATTCATATATATAGGTCAGTTAAATTGAGTTTTAAAAGTCATTATATTTTTTGATTATTATTTTTATTAGAATTAATTCAAAAACACATGTGCATCGGGATTCTAGTTCAGCATTTGCAATTATAAATCTTATATGATGTTATTTCACTTTGCATCTTCAAACTCTAAAATACTGACAGATTTATCTATTGTATTCATTTTAAGAAGCATGTACTTCAGGAGCCTCGCCTCATACGTCACCGTGTGTTTGGCCGCTGTGGTAGAGTCGTCTTCCTCCAGTGGATTGCCCAGTATTGTGGGAACATACCTTCCGTGCATCTCGCAGCCATCCAGGAACTGCAAACACTCCTTCAACGTCACATCTTTCGCGGAAATGAGATGTTTAGACATGTTTTCGATGAACGCCAGAAAGCATCTCTTGGCGTAAAACCACGTGTCAGTTCCTAATTTCTTATTAAACGGCTCCAGCGACTTGATAACTCGCGATATCCCAAACTCGAAATTTCCCTTCGCGCAGTACAAGGTTCCGATCACCAAGTTCACGATGCACAAATGGAAAAACTTTTTTTGAGGATCTTCAAAGCTCTGTTGCTCTTCTTCCTTCTCTATTTTTCTCATTATGTCCTCGGCTTCTTCATTTTGCGAGGTCATAATATACGACACGCAGAGATTTGCCAGAATCGCGGCGCTCACTGAAAGTATATTATCGTACTGTTTTTTAACTATTGGTTCATAAAAACTTACGGCTTCTTTGTACTTATTTTCTTGCATGAAAAGTACATGGGCTACATTGAGCCGCCAAACATCTGATTCGTTACAGAATTCCACGGATTTACGGAATATTTTCTCAACCTGAGCGTAATTTTCTATGTCCCAGTATATCCTAGCCTGAGCCATTACTACTGGGATGTATTTTTCGAGAGCATCTTCATATTCTAAGACAGCACGTTTAACTTCTTCGTTGTCTCCTTGAGATCTGCTTTCTTGAACTGTTTTCGTTAGCTTTCTAAGCTGTTCGGCAAATCGGGATCCGATGTCTTCAAACTTCTGGAACGCCTCTTCGGGGGATGTTTGGCTCGTTATCAGAGCATCGATAAATTCGTATAAATACGGTGTCATATTATATGTCAAATCAGCATTTTCAGCTAAGACGTCCGCTGCCAAATCGTAGTATTGAAATTTGCAGTAGAGTAATATTAGATTTTGAAATGTCTCCGCTGGAAAAGGATTTTGTTGTAAGAGAAAATGAAGTTTTTCGAATCCTTCTGTTGGGTGAGATTCCATGTTTACTAATGCAGTATTGTGCAACGTGACAACATCTAGTTCGTGTTCGTATCGAGGCGGCATATCGTTAAGTGCTTCACGCGCGGCGTCGATGTTTTTAGATTGATATTCCACAGCTGCTTTGAGGTTGAAAGCTTCCGTCAGCGCTGTTTCGTGAAGAGTCAGCGTATTTCCCACAGATTTTATCTCAGCCACATCCCCTTGCATTCCTACAGCCAGTTCGGGGTGGTCTCGAATACCCTTTTCTATTATAATATTGATGTGTTTTAACGCTAAAGGATATTCCTTTAACCTGAAGTAGCATAAGGCTATGTTATAATGCAAATGGCTGTTGAAACCAATAATCTGTAGGGTCTTTGAAAACTTCTGTAGAGCATCTTCGTAGTTTCCTTCCTTGTACAACAGGCAACCGAAATTGATATCTCGATCTGGATCATCAAGCCGCCCCGCTTCCACCAGGCTTTTGGCAGCTGCAATATCGTCTTCTCTATACTTGATAGCAGCCTGTAGTTTAGTTATTTTTTCTTCAAAGCCAGGTTCTGTTATTTGACTGCTGACTTTGTAGGCCTCCTCGTATAAAGAAGCCAAATACAGAGATTGCGCGTAGTAGAGCTTGTATTCGGAAACTTCGGGATGAAGTTCAGTCAGTTGTTCGTAGCAATTAGCGGAGTTCACATAATCTTGCAAATTGAAGAAACAATATCCTAGAAGAGATAAACCCGCTCTGTTTGGGTTGATATCGTTCACATGGTTGAGAACTTTGATAGCTTCCACAAATGACCTTTCCTTTATCTGAAATAAAAAGGGTAACTTTATAACCTGATCATCGCATTACCAAATATCGCGGGGTAATTGCTTCAACTAGGTAATTAAAAATCAGGATTTTTGAGTTAACCATTTATTTGTATCTTTCGCTTCGAATGCTACAAACGCTATACTTGTATATTTGTAGCATTTATGGAAGATACAAAAATTTGTTTTAGTGTTAATTCAAAAGTGCTGATTATAAGTTACCTACTTGTAATTACTGCAAGATATTATTATGCACAACGAGATTTATCGATTCAATGCATTATTTTAGGCTGACAGCTGACTGAAACCTGGGCCGCGATTACAAACGCAATATACATCGGTAAATATCGAGACAGTATAAAGTAAAATCAATATTTATGTACAAAAACTTAAATATTTGTATTAAAATATATTAAGTACCTTCGTCGGTAAACTGTAATTGAACCTGTTAAGAAAAAAAAGTGTGCATATTCTATTTTTAACACAGAAACTTAAATTTTACTTTGTAGATAAAATTTAAGATAAATGTTATCTTTCCATTGTAATCGGGGTCCTGGTCGATGGCATGACTGAGCGTTTGGCCGTAAGTTGAGTGTTATTATTTTTGAGGGCTCAGGGCATGTCTATGAGTATTAATACGTCATATTTTAATATTTTATATCATTTTAGACCACAAAATAATTGCGTTCATTATAAATAATACTCACCAAATTATATATTATTTTAGTATATTCACCATCTTTTATATTATTCACATCTAAACCCATTTCTATAGTATTATTTGAAAAAATAAAAACTTAAATTCTGATTATGTCTGCGGCGTCGTTTTTGACGTGTTATGAAATTGTAATTCAAACAGTTTCCATAGCGACCACATTTCCAAAAGCAATGCCTTCTAGATCAACGTTCAACGTTACCTAGGTACAGATACTTACACAATCAGTGATTCGTGATTCATAGATAATATACAAAATATATTTTTACCTTCTATCTGTTTTTCACATTTTTTATTGAGGTATTAGTTATATCAAGATTATTTCTTCGACAAAGATTTGAAGTGATGTAATACGAAACACAATAATATCTTTTATTTATCAGAAAACTGAATTTTAAGGTCACCTGCATTCAATTTTATTGTTTTACCTAAAGCGCAACGGACTGGGTGTAAAAAAATATATTTTTAAAATATTATACGAAAGTAAGAACAATCTTACGTCCCAGATTTACATTTGTAAAATTATAGTACACATTGTTCGCAATATGAATTAGTCACTTTAAAATAATAATTTAATAATAATTTAAAAATAATTTGAAAATTGAAATGTTTTTATTGTCATAATAGTATTTTGTAATAAATTCATGAAATCGATACATAATATTTATTGTGTCATAATATACATAGATATCTCCAAGGTAGAGTTTTATTAAATGAAAGTTTATGCATTTGATATAATACAATATAATTGATGAACAATATCTAAACAACAAATTATGATTATTATACCAATGTCGTCTGTATTGTTTATGAACTATAATAAATAAAATAAATAAATGAATTTACAATTTACATGGCCTGTTTTGGATTATTAAACTAATAACCTTATTGTTCAATTTGTAACATGCACCATACATGTTCATTGATAGTACGATTCTAACGTGATAATTTGTATTGTTAATAGTATTAAAGTTTATGGAGTACTATTCCCAATACTTAAATTGTTTTGATTTTTTTTTACAGTTAAGTTGGAATTGGAGCATGGAAGTTTGTTGATGATGAATCCTCCAACTAATCATATTTGGTATCATTCATTACCAGTGAAAAAAAGCGCCATTGGTGTTCGTGTAAATATGACTTTTAGAAAATACAGAAAAAAAGTTGAAAATATACGGTGAAATTTTTTGCTAATTACCGTTTTCATTTATTTTTGTAAACCTACTCTTAAGTATTTTTCAAGTGTTTTATATTATATAATCAGATTATATGTATTTTTTACAATTAATCTTTCTACCCCGATAAACATAGTTTTAATAAATTTAAAATTTATTGTATTTTCAATCCTAACAGACTAATAAAAAAGTTATTCTTGTATTTTAATCATTGGTCTTTTATTGTTTTGTGGTTCTTATTTTTATAATTTTATTATAATAAATTAAACCATAATATGTTTTCAATGTTGAGCTCTGAAGATATGTTCGGCCGATCAATGAACGATTGTCATACGAAAAATGAACGCTGCGCTGCGTTGGTGCCATAGCTTAAACTAGAATAAAAAACATCTATGGTTTCGCCTGACGTTTGTTCTGCTGTCTGAAATCACTGAAATGTCAGTGTCAAGTAAAAATTTAGATTTCATGCAAATTTAGATTAAACAGGTAAGATTTATATACAATACGTTAGTTATTTATTGCTTTTTAATGTTTTAATTGACTAATGTTTTACCCATTAGTAGAAAAACAATACTTTCCAAACCGGATGTTAAAATTAGTTACTATTTCTTATTTTAGTAGGTCATAAAATCATGCATAACATTTTATTTGGCATAATATTAAAACATCTTTAGTTGCAAGTATGATCTAGCTTTATTTTTCTTCATCAGAAAATACAGTTCTTATTATTTCAAATGGTTTTTACAATCAATAAAAATAATGCATTTGTCTTATGAGGTTTTAAAAATGAATAAAAAATTCATTGCCTAAATTTAATCCGTATCTACTTTTTGAATTAGTCGTTTCATATTTATTTTAATGATATTTATTTGCACTCATAATGATTTTGATTTTATTTTTCAAAAATAAAACAGTATTTTCTACTGCCTCAAATTCAAATTAATTTAATTATAAAAATAATATACCTCGTGGGTTCAGGCATATTGTTTGCTTGAAATAATAAAACGTAAAAAAGTTTAATCATTGAAATAATGTAAGTATATTTTCAGTGTATTTCTATAAATTTCAACAAAGAAACATGTTTTATCATTTACCTTAAGTATGTATTTGAAAACTGGAAAACGCCTTCTGTTATACACCTGTTTGGCTTTAAGACAGCCATAGCCAGTATAAATAATAATTAAAACAGAAAAAATTTCCCCATGAATAAGCCCTAAGATATTGATATTATATTTCCGTGCAAATGTGGCTTATATTATACTTATTTATATAGGTATCCTCTTATCCATAGTTTAAACAATAGTTTTTTGCCTCCGATATAAGTATTATGTCTCACAATCGATTCTTACAAAATTCATTATCTAGTTTTTACACTTGAAAAGATAAGATAAACATATAAAAGCGATGTCGCATGTTCTTTCGTTATAGTCGCTTACTTGAAATGATCAAAACTTGTGGCAGAAATTCAGTATATTACTGTGAGTTTACTACTCACAAATTAAAATGGGATGAATCAAGTGTTTGGGGCTCAAAGTTCTGTGACTTAAACTATTTTTATTAAATTATATATTCATGTAACTAAATCCTTGATCAATTTAGTAATTTTATTGTGACCTTTGTTTCAAATGGGTTGAAATAATTAACTGCCGCAATCGAAGGAGCGTTTGTAGGGATTGAGAACATTTTTTCCGGGAGTTTTATTTAACTCGGTGTGTTTTTTAAAATTCAAAATGTTTGGTACAAATCTGCAGAGGTCTTACAAGTACATAATGTACGCTACTAAGACGCCATCATTGAGGATACATCACAGTGACCTGAAGTGCAAGCGTGGCTGTGGATTCTACGGGAATGCACAATGGCAGGGGTATTGTTCCAAGTGCCACCGTGAACTAGTTCATATCCAGAGAAGGGCAGGTAAGGACTTCTATACTAAAAATATGTATCTTAATATTTAGAAGCTCGCAGATCTATCACTATAAGCTAATTAACTCTTGAATTAATCCCTCTGGAGGGATTTAAAAATAAAAAACAAAATGATATGACAACTTCATAATATATTAAGCTGCGTAATGAGAAAATATGTAAATGAATAAAATAAAAAACTAAAATAAATGACATATTGAAACTTAAATCTACTTAGTTAGAAGTCGTCAGCTGGTGTGGTTTTCAAGAAGTTTACACTATTTAATATTATAGGCGTCACCAAAACTCATAATACTAATTTTCTGAGTTTTGAGTGTAAGTACTTGTGGAGAGTCTTGTATTCTAGGTGACTTCATAGCCTTACAAGGGTTAACATCACATAATATTTTTCACTTTTTCCGCTGAAAAAGTAAACAATAACATATTATTTATTTTTATTTCATTTATTTACGCCCAACAGGCATTTACACATCAGGTAAAGATATTTGGTACATTATAAATATTGAAAATTATAACATAAAGAACATACGTGTGTAAATTCAAACAATGAACAAATCAAAAAAGGAAATTAAAATACTGTGCAAAATATACATTAGAAATTTATATTTATGAACAATTGCATGAATCAAAATGGATCGAACAAGAAGATGGTTATATCAAAAAAATAATTAATAATAGCATGAAGGAAGACAATTTATGCTCTATTTGTTAATTGGATATCTCTGACATTTCAACGTTAGAATATTAATGACTGATTGTGGGCTTATGACTGAGTATGCAAATATTTACTTGTATTAAAAAATATATATTTAATTAAATATTTAATTGAAAAAATTGACACATCTAATAAGAATGTTGAAATGAAACATGTAACATTAGGTTTATGAGGATTCAAAAATAATGTTTTCTTGTTCAGAAGAAAATTTTGTATGGCAATGTCATTGAGCTATAATATGTAGAGATAACACTCCATACAAATCCAAGCTAAAAAGTCGCCCTCAAAGAACAGCGATTGACGAGCGGAAATAGCAAATATCGTCTCGTCGACTTTGACAAACAAAACAAGTAGTACAGTAAAAAATACGGACTGTTTACATCGGTCTACTGTAAGTTCTATTCAGTATGTCGCTCCCTTCCGCATACGCGTCACCTTTGTTTTTCGTTTTGCTTTACGCCCGACTAACCGAGCAGGACGAAGACAGGAGATAATTCGCGAATTGTAACATATTAATAAGACATTATTTGACATAAAAATAGCTACTTTAAACAAATATTGATTGGTATAAGAACATTACTTGACCGGGAAAGGTTATACCATCGCTTTTCCAGATCGATTTGTGCAGTATCTTAGCATCCAGGCATTTTAGTAATTTCGAGGAGAAAAGTAGCTGGCGAACGCTGGCCACAGACTAAAGTCTGTTCTATCGAACATAGACCAATTGGCCGCAGGTTGAGGGAACATATTTCGAATGCTTATGTTTACTCTAGTTATATACCTCAACGGGCAATGTGTAATACATTTTATATAATATTAATTTTCGTAATGTAAAAGTTTTTTACAGTGGTATTATCAATCTTAAGTTGGATTTTTTAAATCTCTAACACATGCATCAAACAAAAAATTTAGTTTTGTTGTTTACAATCATTCAAATTTATAATACATTAATCAATGTTTCATTTTTTTAACACAATTTTACTAAAAGTTGGTAAATTAATTGCCATGTTCAACTTGGTATACATTAATGTGGGTAACTTTTTTTTACAGCGGAGAAAGCTAGCGGTAGTACAACCAGTGTGCAGCGAGAACATCAAGTCCTCGAAAGACAACCAAAACCAACACAAGTTGCCGGATTCACCAAATTTGAGGAAAAAAAGTTACGACAGTCTGACAGCCTCAAAAAAACTAAATTGTTGAAGCTCAATGTTTTCAGGAAAGCATCGAACGCCAAAGGTATGCATTTAAGATTTGTATTTCTGGTATTTTATTTGACTTCAGTTGAAGGTTTTGTGTGGGATGCTTTTATTACTGATATATACATGACACCCTAGGGACACATTATCATTCATGTAAAAAAGGTAACACGTCAATTGTAAAAGAAAAAATAAATATAACATTTTATGTAGATCTATCAATTTTATTGTATATACGTGTACACCCATGGACAAAAAAAAGTTCGCACTTGTAATAAAATTCTTAATTTAAAATAATAAATATTCTCAATTGCTTGGATTTTTTTAAATATATATTTTTGTAGATTTGATGACTAAGTAATGTTCCCAAGTAAAATATAAAAAAATAAAAGCTTAATATATATTTATAAATAGGGTTTTTTCCAGGTAGCAGCTCCGTTACCATTGTCCTTGTACCCACATAATTGATTTATGGCACTGTGTCTTTATTGGCAATAGCAAATAATTACATTTGGTTAATAGATTTGTGTGAAGGGTAAACAGACCGACATTTTAAACAAAAGAATATAAAAATAAAAGTAATTTTTCGGGTTCGATAGTATTTTAATATTTTGTAATATCGCCTTTGCTCTTAATCACTAAAGAAATTCTATTTGACATCAACAAATATACATTATTTATAATATCTAATGATATTTCATGTTCCCAAACATGGTTAATGATTTTAATCAATTCCTGGGTATTTTTGGCCCGTTTCTTTGCAATTTTTTGTTTCATTATTGCCCATAAATTTTCTATCGGGTTAAGGTCCGGACTGTTTCCAGGCCAACTCAGTGATGTAACTCCAAAAGACTCTTTGAATTCAGTTACCTGTAAGAAAGATATGATTTTACAAACCAAGTTACAACAATTTAAATTTATAAAATAAAGTTATATACTCACAGATCGAGCTCGATGGCAAGGCGCAGAATCATCTTGGAATATATGATTTGAATTAAATTCTGTAATGTCTTCAACTGTAGGAAACAAATGATTTTACAAAATTTTTTTTTTTTTTTTTAATTTATATTTTTTTAAATTTATTTTTCTTTTTTAAATTCTAAACAATTTTTTTTAAATTCCCGCCAAACTGCAAAAGCAGTTTTTTTGAAGGGATTTCTCTCTTTAAACATTTTTGTAACACAATATAATAAATGTTTACATAAAATATTTTTAAAAAAATCTTAAAAATATCAATAAAATAAAAGTTTTAAAAAAATTAAATACAAGTAAATCAAGTCTTTTTTGAAAACGAAATATATACAAAATAATAGTTTTGTATTGAATGGCATTCATAGTGCCTTGGACTATCTGTAGTGGACCCAAAACATGAGCTGTCATGCACCCCCATATCATGACATAGGGTGAATGCTTTACTGTTCGGGTAATACATTTAGGGTGAAATCTTTCGCCAGGTTTTCGCCGGACTATCGTCTTGCCATCTGGACCAAACACATTAAATTTAGATTCATCCGAAAAAATGACTTGTTGCCAATTGTCTATTGTCCAATTTTGGTGCATTTTGGCCCAATCTAGACAAGCCTTCTTCATTTTCTCCCTTAAAAGGGGTTTTTTTGCGGGACTTCTTGCTTGGAACCCCTGCTCCAATAATCTCCTGTAAACTGTCCTCACTGAGAACGTGGTTTGGCAAGTAGACTGGATCTCTCCGTGTATTTCTGCAGCAGTTAGAAAACGATTTTGGTTGATAAGCTTGGCAACCAGCCGATCTTCTCTAGGAGTTGTCTTTCACTGCCGACCACTTCCCTTTTTTCGCTCCAGAGAGCCGGCTTCACAATTTTTTTTTTAAACTTTCTCACAGAACACTCCGAGAAACCGATTCTACGAGAAATTTCACGATTCGACATATTTTCCTGTGAAAGAGTAATAATTTTCGATTTTACCGCGATAGACATTTGACCCGAACTCTCCATATTTTCGTAGCGATTTTTCTTCAGACGTAGTTTTTAAAAGACTGATGAAGCTTTTAAAAATGTAATTACTTTAAATGTGTAGCCAATATATTCCTTAACAATAAACAAAAGCAATTGTTAAATAATAAAATCGTTTCTAAGAAATAGAGTCAGGTAAACTGGGAATTACGGATAGCGGGGTAAGTGCGAATTTTTTTTTGTCCATAGGTGTATTTATTTTGTGAGGATGCCAATATATCATGCTTTAGAAAATAAAAAAATAAAATTAAATCCTTGCATTATTATTTTATTTTATTTTATTTAAGATTTTTACAGCTATTACATAAACAAAATAAGTAGAAAAATATTAACAATACTAGAGCCAATTTAAAAAATCCACTGTAAATCTAATGACACATAATATATAAGAAAAGAGTTTACGTAATTGTATGTGTGTGACGTTTGTATTCATGTGTATGTGAATGTGTGTATGCGTGAATGAATAAGGGAGAGGGTACATGTGCCTGTGGGAATAAATGAGGGGGAGGGTGCGTGTGTGTGGGTGCGTAAGTATAAAAAAATAATTGTGTAAAACTTGTAAGTATATTGAAAATGGTACAAGAAAGAGCTTGGTAAAAAGTTTGAAACCTTTTTGTTAAAATTTAAATCAAGAAATGTTATAAATTGTAATTTTTCAAAAGTATATTAAATTTCAGAAACGTATTCTGAAAAAAAAGCATTCTATTTTAAAATTTAACTGATACGCACTGAATGAATAATGTGCGACGAGTCCCATACAATACGGCAGGTAACCACAAAATGCAATAAATACGATATAATGTCAACAATAAAGTCATAATAAATATTATTAATGTAGATGAGTTTTTTTTTTACTTTTATTAATTTATATATTACATACAATTGAGTTACATTTATTACAGCTTTTTAGTCAGTACAGTCACTGAATCAAATTTTATCCACCTTGCTTCATCAAAAACCCTCCAGACATTTTAAAATCAGATCAGAAGGAAAAAGTTACTAATAGAATTTAATAAATTAAAAAGACATGAATGACTTCTGTTGTATACATAAAACCTCCAAAACACAAACATCTGATTTTTCATTGGTCTCCAAACATTCAAATTGCGATTTTTCAAAATGGTATTTTTTGGGGTAGTGACTTTGCATGAACGGCGACGATATATAAGTTTAGTATTTTGTTATTTTAATGCTGTTCCTCTCCAAAAAAATTATTTCCCAAATTAATGAAATATCTGATCAATTTAAATATTTTGATAAATTGTCATAATTACAATTTGATGATTTAAAACCAAATTGAAAGCTCATTTCACTCAGTTTCTTTTTTATAACTTCTACATTAGATTATTATGACTACCATCTGAGTTTGATACAATATTTCATTTTTATCATTCATGTTTCAGATATTTATCTTGCCATCATTTGTGACTTATTGATAACTTATGATTTACAGATGTTGGCCCTGGTGAAAGAGAAAATAAAGATAGAGGTCCTTTGGAGCTAATGATTCCATCAAGTGAATATGAAAAGCAAAAAATTGATTTTTACAAATGTTTTCCAACATTAGATACCACAATTGAACGCGACACTCGCAAATACATCCAAACTTTTTTTATTAGCATAGCCAAGCAGTACCAACACAAAACAGTAGATGAGTTGTCGGACATGACTCAAAACTTTTACCAGGTAATTTTATATTTTATGCTCACAAGTTTCTCTTCTTCTTACCAATTTATTGAAGTAAGTAAAGATTTAAAGTATGTTATGCTCATCAAAGCATAATCGTATAAGACTTTAAAATAAAAGGGCCTAATTTTTTGTTGATGTATCGACTGAAAAAAAAAAGTAATTTTTTCAAACTATTCATATTATTTTTATTTCATATCATCTGTATTTCTTTTATAAATATTTTCTTTATTTTTCCCCTACCTTAATTCGTCATGTTTTTTCTAAGCCTCCTTGGCATATACATTTAAACATAAAATAAATGACTTGACAATCTCTATATCAGAGCATCAACGTTTTTGTGTTTCATTCCAATATTCAAATTCCTTTTAGCAAAAAATAAGTATTAAATTTAAATAATGTATTACATATTCACTATCAAATAGATAGCGAATGATTTCATGATAATCTAAGATTTACATGTTTAATTAATTGATTATAATCATGATTATTGTTCTAGGTAATTATTTCGATAATGGCTTTGACTCATTCTCGCATTTATTTTTTTCAATTTCGCTACTCAAATTTATGTGTATTTTTAGGTTTTTGCAAAACATATGGAAACTACTCAACATCACTACACTGAAGTAGACGCTGAAACAAGAGAACTTTTGTTAGATTTTGTTGAAAAACATTCCATGACATACCTACATAGGTAAGTCTCCATTTATAGTCAAAATAAATATTTATGTATACTATGTATCTTTAATTTTTTCTAAATACGATTTTGTATTTTCAACAGTGTGTTATTCTCTCCGGCGAGTTGTGATGATGAAAAGAAAGATGCACAATTACAAAATAGAATTCGCCAGTTGTGTTGGGTTTCACCACATCACCTAGATTCACGCATCGACCAAAGGAATTCTCAAGTTAGAGACCTACTATATGCTGCAATATCAGGTCAATATTATAATATGTAAATGTATATTCTCATTTTTAAAAATAATCATTTACAAAATAGTAAAAATATATGTCTTATGCCCCTGGACCTACCCCTACTTGCACAAACCTTTAGTCAGTTTTTTTATTTTAATGTTCTGTTTAATGTAACTATAAAAATTCTAATTGTGAGTTAAGCTCAGTTTTAGTAATGCCATAATCATATTTTCCGAGTTTCATAGGATCAAATTTGTTTTTGGATTATCACAAAACCATATTTTTGTAGTTGAAATCCTTGTGATTCTAAACCCCGCAATTTTGATATGGCACCACTGAAACTAAGCTAAACTTACGATATATATTCCCCCCCTTGCGATCCTTAACTCCCGAGTTACAAACTTCCAAAAGTTAAAAAACAAATATCTATCGTAAATATAAAAACTTGAGCTTAATTCATCATTCCCTTTCCGCACCTAATGGTGCATAGGGCACTGCATTGGTACACCGATCGCAGCGTATCTTGTTTTTTTTTGTTACATGAAGATAAGATGATCAGTCTTACGCTTCAGGTACCAGTCCACGGACTATGAAATATTCTAGTGTGAAAACACTCTTTTAAATAAATATTTCATATCAACCATGTCGGGAATCGAACCCGAGACCTCTTGCTTGGTAGGCGCTGACCATTACACCACGAGGCCGACTTTACCTCAATTATACATGAGCGTTTACTTTATCCCCTTCAAAGTAGTCACCATTAGAGGTAATGCACATATGCATGCCAATGTTTTTTTCCAATCTTCATAGCACTTCTCGTAGGCCAATTTTGGAATTGTTTTTAGCTCCCTCTGTGAATTTTCTTTTATCACCTCATTCAAGTCTAAATGTTTTCCGCAAAGTATTTATTTGAGTTTAAGGAACAGGAAAAAGACTCAAGGAGCCAAATCAGGGGGAAACAATACACGGGGAATGACTTTTATGTTGTTTTTTTGCCAAACGAAAAGTTATCTTTCCATAAATCTGGCCTTTGTTGATAAATATTCTCCCTCAAATGCTTCAATATATCTTAATAATATTCTTTATTGACCGTCTGGCCTGTTGAAAGCAACTCTGAGTGCACTACTCGATGAAAACAGTCAACATCACCTTGATTTTTTTAGTGACATTGGCATGGTTTTTTGGGTTTTGGCTTAGTTGGCAAGCGCCACTCCGAAGATTGTCAACTTGTTTCCAAGTCATATTCACACACCCACATCTCATCACCTATAATTATGCACTGAAAAGCAGTATCGTCCATAGAAAGTTCGCAGAACACACCAAAGATTGACTTGTTTACACAGCTGCCACAAACAAACTGCATAACAGACTTTGCTAAAAATTTACACGTATGTCTATGAGAGTCCTATGAACCTTAAAAGAAAAATTCAATATCTTGAATGCGGTTCTTTTGAATTACAAATTCCAGGTCATATTTGATAACTGTGTATAATAAAATAAATATAAAACAACTTTGTTTTTAACCACTTATTTTTTATTTTTGTTCATTCATCATCATTTAATGCAGATTGTTGTGAAATCCTTGCTACATAAGAGTTGATCCCAAAAATGTACGATGATACCATCTTAGTTTTTTTATTTAAGTTTATGCAAATCGTAAAATAAACAGTTTTATTTTACAATTACATACCTAGGTATATCACAATAAATGTCTGAGTCTGGCCAAATTTTGTGACTTATTTATTTATACAATTACTGACACAGTGGACCAAATATATGTCACTCATTCTCTTATTTCATAGATTCCTATCAAAAAAAATATATTTAATACTGTGACTCATCTGTATATACAATTGTTAATATTTTATTTCAGAGTTGATAGCGATGGATAGCATCTTATCACCGGGCGGAAAATTATTCCGAGTGGTAGAATGTTGCCGCGGAGTGGTAAAATTGATAGGAGCCGCAAGTGGTGGTCCTGCATCAGCTGATGAACTACTTCCAGCTCTGATCTTCACGGTCCTCAAGGCAAACCCTCCCCGACTCACTAGCAACATTAACTTTGTAACTCGCTTCTGCAACGCTGCCAGACTTATGACGGGAGAAGGAGGATATTATTTCACCAATTTGGTATGTATTTTTATATTATTGAAATAATTTGCGTAAAGTTTGAATCCTTTATTAAACCAATCCTTTTTTGACAGTAAAAAAAAATTGAATTAATAAGGAATCTGTATTTAATGTTTTATTTTTTTATTTTTATTTTATTGAAATAAACGGCACTTAGTGCCTTTTACATATTAGTTACAAATACAATTAAATATACATACATGTAAACATAGTTATAAGTAATACATAGCATTTAAAACAATATTATTAATTTAGAAAGTCTAAGAAATATAAACTATATAAAAGAATAAAATATTACCAGTTATAGAATTATCGATAAAAAAAGATAATTTGGTATTAGAGATACTTTGAACCAGTTAAAAAAATAACTAAGAAGTAAATTTTGAATAACATTAAAAATTCATATAATATTTTTATATGTATTATTATTGAAAACTAATATTTAGGTAAATAGTATATGTTTATGTATAAAAGTATATAATGATGTAAAAAAAATGATAAAGAGAAATATTTTTTACTTATAAATTAATTAAGAAAAGAAACGAAAAAAGAAAAAAAAACACTAATAAAGAAGTTTAAATCAAATTTTTAACAAAAGTAACAAATAGTTACCTAGAACTGTTGTTTTATTTTCAGTGTTGTGCAGTGTCTTTCATAGAAAATTTGACAGCAGAATCTTTAAATATGACTAAAGAGGATTTTGATGGCTTTATGAGCTTACCAGCTATTGTTGGAGGCGGATCTTGGGTGAGTGGTTTTTAAAATTTATTGCTTTAACTAAAATAATTTTATAGCACCTTTATTAAAAAACTAGATTATTCTTTATTATTCGTTTTAAAATAGCTATTTTTTTTGTCATAATATCTACTACATATATAACTAGCACAATAATTTAAGGGTTTGAATGATTTTGCATATTTTGTATTTATCAAGCAATTATTGCACAAAAATTTACATTTGCAAATAACATATTTTTTCTATAAATCCTTGTAGGTTGCTGCACTTTCTCTTTGTGAGGGACTTCACGACCTTCAAGACCAAATTAAACACCTGCAAGAGCTCGATAAAAAAACAACCTTTATAGAAAATGAGGCCAAAAACCTGGCAGACCAAGTAGAAACATTTAAGGTATGCATCTCAATTTTCTAAATGCGTGACATCTTTAGTTACTTAATTAAATATTTCTCCAAAGTAAAACAATCTAGCAGACCAAGTAGAAACATTTTAAAGTTATAAATCTCAATTTTCTAAATGTGTCGGCCTCATATTGTAGTGGTCAGCGTGTTTGCCTTACACGCAAGAGGTCTCAGGTTCTATATCCGACATGGTTGACATGAAATATTTATTTTAAAAGGTGTTTTTACACTAGAATATTTCATAGTCCCTTTACTGGCACCTAAGGCGTAAGACTGATCATCTTACTTTCGTCTAACAAAAAAATATCAAGACACATTGCGATTGATGTACTTAGGTACTTCAGTGTGATAAGGTGTGGAAAGAGAATGATGATGGTTTCTAAATGTTTTCCACCTCCAGTTACTTAAATCAATATTTGTCTTTATTAATTAAAAAATAAATAACTAACTTCACCTTTCAGGAAGAAATTTTAAAGAAAATATCCGACGTATTGGCACGCACCCCCTTAGATCTATCCAAAAAAACAATATTAATTGAACCTGGACCAGAAAAAATTATTGAGCCACTCGAAGAAGTAAAGAAAATGGAACTTTGCAATTTGCAGATACGCAGTAGTCCAGTAAGAAATATAGAGGATGTTTTTGATTCTTGTACAGATGACAATACAGCTGCACTCATAGAAAGCATTCCCATCGCAACAACCAGTGAAATCATGACCTCCAGTCATTACACTACAGATTTAATGAATTCGCTGCCTTCAGATTCTCTCCACAATTTGGCTTTAGATAATCCACCAATCACGACATTGAAAACAATCGGTTCTGGTGATTTTTTGTCTCCATCTCCACTCTTTGACTTTGGATCATTCGATACCCAATCTTTGGATGAACTAGCAACTCCCGATGAATATGGTTCTGAACAATTTATTCATGGCTTAACAAATGTCAACTACGATATTGATCTTTCTGATCTAAGTGCTGATAATAGTGCTGCAGAGGATGCACCAGCTCCCACTGAACACTTTAGACCAAAAGACCCTTTTAGTCCTGATGGAATAGTGAAACCGCAAACAATTGATCCATGGCAAGCTATACCAACTGTTCCTGCTAAATCTTCTGATCAGTCCACCAGAAAGTCACAATTACCTCTGCAGTTACAGGATGAAGCAGCTTCCATATTAGACACAAATGATTCGCCAACAACAGACTGCTTATTACCTTCACCAATAAAACCACTCAGCACATTTCAACAAAGTCAATAGAAAATAAATATCCAAGTTCATTGATATCATACTTTGAATTATGATTTTACTTCTAAATTTATTGTAAATCTGTAATTGAAATGCTTTTTTTTTTATTTTACCATTTAATTATAAATCTTACTTAAAATTTTAGGCAATGGTAACTAAGAAAAAATATGTAGGTTGAAACTAACCTTAAGGAAATAATTTATTACATTATGTGACACAAAATCTCTTTTATTAATAAAAATATACATACTATAATTAGCGAATCAATTTCATGTTAAACAACCCAAAGAAAAGTGTAATAAAATAAAATATGTAAATAAAGAAATAAATAGTGGAAGAAAGAATAATAATTGTAGGACAAAAATAATGATAAAGGATACAGATTTGAATGCAGATGTTTCATTGAAAATAGACATGAGATACTAGGATATATGCTCACCAATTTATTTCAAAATAACTGAAAAACTGAGTTAAGTTGTGTTGCGTCTTCCGTTTGGGTAATTTTTCTGCGCATCTCAATTTGGCAATGTTCTGGATTTTGCTGATTTGGTAGTGTGTTTAAAATTACATGTTACCACATGATGTCAAATTCACAGAATATGTAATGCATGTCAATTTAACAAAATTAGACTTAATGCGCATCTAAGGTCATTGGAAGACTACTCAATTTTACTCTGCCTACCAAATTTATATTTCTTCTCTTATTTTAGGTGTAATTAAGTATTTACATGTTTTGTAAAATATAAATGTGTACCTTGAGAAAATAGTTCTTTAGACATTTTACATATATACATATACATAGAACAGTTTAAATTGCCGTGCCACCAGCGCATATCCCGATGATAGCTATTTTTAATATTTATTCGCTCAATGTAAACTCCGTATTCATTTATATTAAACAATTTTTATTCATTTCATGGATCTATAGTAATATATTCAGCGGTGAGATTTAATGTATTATTCCAATATACCCCTATAATAGCCCTACACCTGTTAGAGTAACTGATGAGGCAATATTCATCTTGTAGAACTATCAGGTTACTTATTTCTCGGAAGAGACATGAAATTTTAATTACATACGCAGTAGTATTCTACTGATGATTTGATTAGGTTTTTCTAATCAGAGATGATGAAGACATTTGCGATCGCAGAGCTTCGGAATCATTTCAGACATCTGCATTCGCATCCACAACATTGTGTTGAATATCTTTAGAGGATGTGATGAGAATTCAAATTAGTGCAAGTTTCTCAGAGATGGATCCGGCACTGTACATCAAAAAGTTACTTGTTTCAAGTGTAAGTCAAACTAGACTAACAATTCCAAATCCCATCATCAGAAATTGTACTACAATGTGCATTGGATGTCTAAAGTGATGATGAAGGAACTAAAGTAGTACTTCAAATGTTTTCCCTCTGTTGCAAAAAAATATCTATCTGAATAACTCCCTAGGGAGAAAATACAGCCTGTCTGCAAACATTTGGACATACTCGAAACATTGTTGAATCAACTGACTGGTAAAAGAAGTATAAAAATTGGAAAATACTTTTCAGGTGTTGCCTAGTAGGTGAATTGGTTCAGCCGGATTAATCCTCACCTGCATGATAAAGGTTTCAGCTTTTTTACTTCACAAAAGTCAACCGATGGAAGAGTTGCGGAAATGTGGATGTTTTAACATAGTCAGAATGGTGAATGTGACACAGTGTGTAAAATGGCCACTTAAACCAGCCAATGACAGGTCATAAGCCCTGTAAATGCCTAGACTTCCATATTCCCTCCTTAAAAATGTTTTCCCTCTGTTGCAAAAAATTTAGATCTGAATAACTCCCTAGGGAGGAAATCCAGCCTGTCTGCAAGCATTTGGACATACTCAAAACATTGTTAAGCGCAATCAACTTGTTTTTGTGCTAAACAAGCTTTCCACTTTGTGATTCTAATTTATAAATTTCATAGTATTCCATTTGTTTAATTTATGTTTGTATTTTATTTCATGTTTGCACAGGAATTGGACCAAAGGCGGTTTCTTAGTATGTGCATAAAGCTAATGTTTCCTAGGACAGCGGTGCCCGTATCTTTACGGCCGTAGTGAACAGTGATGCGGTGGACAGCCGTCGTAGAGGTGACTGAGACCACTGTTTTATTTTTTAACGGTGTTATCAACACCGTTTTCCTAGGAAACAACTCTCTAGTCACCGTTACGACGGCTGCCCACCGCATCACCGTTCACTACGGCCGTTAAGATACGGGCACCACTGTCCTAGGAAACCCTAGCTTAAGTGTGCTGCCGAGTAAAATATGAATAAACAATTTTTGAGTATGTACAATCATTTGTAGACAGGCTGGATTTCCTCCCTAGGGAGTTATTTGGATCTAAATCTGATGCAACAGAGAGGGAAAAAAAAATTGTGAAGGTAATATGGAAGTCTAGGCATTTACAGGGCTTATGATCTGTCATAAGCATTGTATCAGTTGAATAAAAATAAGAAATACAAAGAAATGAGGATTTACTGCAACATTACACTCGCACACAATATGAAACCTCTGTGTTATTATATTTATAAACATTTTTATACTTTTTTTCATTTATCTGCTGTATACTATTTGAAGTGTTTATTTCTACACTATGTATTTTTCGTAAGGTAAAATGCACCGCTTGCTGTGTATTGTTGTTGCAGTTAAATTTTTTTTTTTTTATTCAATATGAGTTCCAAAAGATCTAGCGAGATTGTCTCTAGCGGATGACCTTATCTTGTCAGCTCACACATGCGCTAATCGTCACCGTGCATATTTCATTTGCACGAGAAGTTTGTATGAGAAATACCAAATGCGGTGACTTGAGCGAGATAGACTACACTTCGTAGCGGTAAGTAGTGTATTAGAGGGATAAGACAATATTCACTCGCTTGTTAGCTCATAGATAAGAATTTCTATAATTTAGTTACAAACAATATTAGTGCAAGTGTACCTAAACAGAAGTAATGGCGGATTTGGCAATCTGATGCGCGGGCTGTCATTGCACATATTGTTTGTTTATAACACAATGTTAGACTTGTTTTTTTATTATATTGCAATATAATATGTACAAAGAAATGCACTGCCAGTATTTTTTTTTAAGGGGCATTTTATTACTTTTAAAAACAAGAAAAATAGTTCAAACTGGTGTTTTACCCGTCAGGCGCCACAAGCGAGATATCTCACGCATGGTAGTGTAACATGAACATTTGCATGAATGTTTTACCTCAATTTAACATTGCCTAAAATTAATAGAGACAATTCCACTTTTGATTCTGCATGATATCCTCTGACAAAACTCATCCGATTGCTCTTTCCCATAAGCATTCCAAAATCTGTAGAATCTGTCTGGGATGGTTAAGAGTGTTCGAGCAATATTCAACTAATTATTTTAAAAAATCATATCACACATATTTTAAAACAATATTCCATCAATCAAGTGGGTCAATCAAGGTACAATTGAAAATAAAACCTTTCTTTTTTTATTATCCTTTTCCTTGGACTATCATCGTACGATTAAAAATAGGATGATCAATCAAAAAAATTCCAGTTGCAGTCCTGGAAAATTATGCATTAGTTACTTACAAGAAACAAAGTCGGCCTTATGGTGTAATGTTCAGGGCGTTTGCCTACTATGCAAGAGGTCTCAGGTTCGATTCCCAACAGGGTGTTTTTACACTAGAATATTTCATAGTCCCTGGACTGGTACCTGAAGCGTAAGACTGATCATCTTACTGTCATGTAACAGAATGATCAAGATATGCTGCAATTGGTGTATTCGGTGCGAAAAGGGAATGATGATAATGACTTACAGGAACCACAAAGACCAGAAGTTTTCTATTTTATTTTACTTTGCACTAGCACTGCAATCGCATTTTTAAAAATGTATAAATCTATGGAGGATAAAGATATTTAATCAATAAAGTTAACTGGCATTTTAAATATCCATCTTAATCAATAAATCACTATTTTTTGCATCTGAGGGTGTAATTATCATGGTCATAAATATCAGGTATTATCACATTATTTGTTTTCAGAATCGCCTGCCTGTTCATGTAGAATAAATCCGAAATTCATAATATAGATAAAATGGAGTTTCAAAGTTTGACAAAACTATAAACTTAATCAACAGAGCAACTGGCCTAGTCAACTATTTTCTTCTTTTATATTTCGTGGGGGTTACCTACGACTAGGTAATTTAAAAATCAATATTTATGAGTTACCCATTAAAACCACATTTTTTTATCCTCCTCCGTGAATCATGCAAGAGAAGTCATGCATTCAAACCATCATATTTGTAGTATTCATGGACGAATATTCTAATATGTATTTTTAGTGGGTAACTCAGAAATGCGGATTTTGAAGTTACCTGGTTTAAATAAATTAAACATTTTTTATTTCTATGTTTTGTAATGTCAATTTTATTAGTGACATTTAAAAATATTCTCTCTATGGGCAAACACGCCTTATGAATAAAGATTATTTGTCTTCTTAAATAACTTGGATCGGTCGCATTCCGCATTCCGTTTACTAATTGGGCTTCCGAAGTACAGAGATCATCGTATTGTTATGAAAAACAAAAGTATAATTTTAAAAAACATGTTTTAAATCTGAATTAAACTAAATAAATATTTACAAAAACATATATCGTATGATGGAAACTTTGGATTAATTTCTAACCTATTCATAAAACTATAACATTTAGACGGGCTTGATAACAATATTGTTTTCTGCAAAACACTGCGCACGTTCCACGCTCACACCACGGAGATTGTTACATTGATGCCTAAATTACCATTGTCCGCAAACAGTTGGGCCAGGGATGTGTCGAACACCAGACAGTCGGAGTTCATTATGGCCGAAGATACTCCTTCGTGTATGGAACGAGGCATGGCTTCCCACGTGAGTCTCCGTCTGTGCCCATTCAGCTCCAATCTATAGGCAAAGTTTTCGGCTTGCTTTCTCGATCCTATTAACTGCACAATAGCGAAGAACTGTTGATGTCCGTCAAACTTTTCTTGTTTCTCCAAAACTAACATAAAGTGGTGGTTGAAGCACGACTGCATCATAACCCAGTCTACAGCGCCCGGGAGGTTAATATCTGTTGCCAAAAACACAATGTCTTCTCCTTGTAACGTGGTGATGCTCTTATGTGACATCATGAGATGGGGCATCACTTGGTCAAGGCTTCCTTGCCACTTACAAGAGGCTCCGGGGCATGGACAGGAGTACGGTCTGAACTCGCAAATTTCTTCGTGTTCACCTTTTTCTGTGTGCACTAAGGTTATGGTACATCCCGTAGTGGAATGTTTACAGGGAAACGTCACATTACTCGCAACTTTCTCCATGGCCAGATTCCTGATGTTTCCCAAGGGCCCCCGACACGTGGGGCAGCATGTTAGTTTCGGACGGCAACTGGAACACACCAGGTGACCACTTTGGCATTGCAAAATAGGGGGTAACACATAGTCGAAACAAACTGGGCACTCGAAAAGTGCTGCGAGGTCGGCAGACATTGTTGAAGAAACGTTGACGATGCCAGATATTCCAGATACAGAACACCCTGAACCGCTAGCTCCTCCGCGACGTTTAGTATTCGTGTTCATGTCACTGCTACGGAGCATAGATCAGTGGTTCGTTTCAGGAAACACCATTGATAGTCCTGCAAAAAGTTTTTTATGCGTCGATGCTGGTCACAATAATCAATGCAATATCTGCATTAACAACTCGTGTATGGTTTAAGGCTGTACCAAAAATAATTCAGAGTATTCAAAGACTTTAGTACTGAACATTATAAAACAATACGAAATACCGAGATCGGGAAACTGATTGAAGTGCTGTCATTTGAAATGTATCGTCCTTCCATAACATTCACTACTGAGAATTTAAGTAAAGAAAGCAACTAGTTCTTTATTTACTTTAAAAAATGTATCATACTGAAACAAAATTTAGAAAGAATTCTAACGAACAGTAGCAGTTCATAGGAAAAAATATGGTAATGGCAAAAAAATCTAAAACAACCCTGCACAATTAAAATCTCACTTGTACTTGCAACTCGCACTTGTGTATTGTTCGGATGTTGCCATATAACCGAGTTTAAGGGAAAATATAAAATAATAAACACACCCATTTATTATGTAAAATATTTATAAAAAATATCGTAAAAAATGTTTGAACACCCTACATTTACATTTAATTATCAGTTACCTATCGCACCTTTCATCAATGTAGCTATATAATATGTATATCGGGTTGAGGCAAAACCGGGGTTTTGGTTGAGGTTCCGTGGCTTAATATTTCTTTAGTCTGTGTTGCAAACTCACGGACCAGAGGTCCGAGGTTCAAACCCCACTCTACCCAACTTGGTTTCTATTTTCTAATAGTGATTTATTTGCAACTCGTTGAAAATGGCCCCCAAAATTAAAACATTTGGGTAAATTATAAAATGATAAAAAATGCTGTAAAAGAAGAAATATAAAAAATATGGTAAATTGTTTTCAGGCATTGCCTAGTAGGTGAATTGGTTCAGCCGGATGAATCTTACCCACATGATAAAGGTTTCAGCTCGTTTAATTAACAAAAGTCAACAGATGGAAGAGTTTAGGAAATGTGGGATATTCAAACATAGGCTGAATGGTGAATGTTACACAGTATGTAAAGTGGCCACTCAAACCAGCCAATGACAGGTTATAAGCCCTGTAAATGCCTAGACTCCCATATTCCCTTCTCAAAAATGTTTTCCCTCTCTGTTGCAACAAATTTAAATGTTTTTAGTTGTTTAAATATGTCTTTAGTATTAAGATAATTATTTTATGATAGAACGAATAACGAGATCAATCCTACGGGAAATTGAGGTAGAAAAAATGTATTTTTTACCGAGGTAAAAATGAAAGCATTAAATCGTACATCGAAGTTTCTTTAAAATGTATGAAAAAAAAAAGATTTTAATAAAAACGAAATACTTTGCATGATGTCACTATAGTTTTTCCGAATCAACCAATGAAATTAGAGTTGTGATAGGTTTCCGGTTTACGATAAGTCAACTGACGAATCAGCAGAACTCATCAAGAAGAAAGGGAAGAAAACTTGAGATGTCACATGCAAAGTAATTTAGAAAAAGCAAAACTTTTGAAATCACAGTTCTGATAAAGCGATATTTAACATTTTTTTAAATGGTTTAATTAGGTCTATAAGAACATTTTTTTAAAGATAAAACACTGAACTTCCTGATTACTTCGGCTAATTGTCCAAATCTACATAATATTACTGTTCTAATTAGTATTGATGCGTAGATGGCGAATACCGTTATTGGATAAAATATAAACAAATAACTCGGCATATTTTTTTCAGTTTGATGTAAACCCGAAACGTTCGTAGAAAATCTATGCCAAATATTTCAACTTCTAACCTCTTCTCTTGTCTTGTTGTCAAGTGTCAAAATAAAGCGTCAAATTTTTCAATATTTGAATAAATAATCGTTATTAATATATACTTATAAAAATGAAAGCATTCAAAAGTTGCGTATGCATTGTATTCCTATTATTTGCAGTTTTTTTTACCATCACTAGTGCTTCTATGGGGGATAGATCTCCGTTTTTTAACAAATGCTGGGAAAAATGTCGAAATTTCAACTGTACGCCAGGTACGCACAAGTATTCCACTATTATAAAAATAAACTACTGTGTATGTTCGAATCAACCCATAATTTGTTTTTTTTTTTACAAATCTGGAATAAGAAACCTCACTACCTAAATCTAATATATTGTTTAAATTTAATCCACCAGGTGAAGGATCATTCAAAATTAAAGTGAATAATGTTCAAGCAGTAATCAATAAAGTGTTACTGTGGGAGTGTACCGATGAATGCCAATATGAGTGTATGTGGAAAACAGTGGATGCCTTTAAGGGTCGAAACTGGGATGTCCCCCAGTTTTTCGGGAAAGTAAGTTTTTTGTAATCTTATTCTTTATTTGTTTTACTCTTACTTTCAAAAACAGCTTGGTAAATCTCAAATTAAAGTCCCGTTTATTAAAATAACTATTACCGCTCAAATATGGACTATACCTGAATAAATTAATATCGTTCAGTTTTACAATATTTGAGTTTATCCAAATGTTCGTAGACAAAAGACTGGATTTCACCCCCTCGGAAGTCATTAAGATTAACAAATTACAACAGGGATGGAGAATGTCTTAAATAAGGGAACATGGAAGTCTAGGCATTTACAGGGCTTATGACCTGTCATTGGCTGGTTTAAGTGGCCACTTTACACAATGTTACATAAGCAAAATGGTGAATGTTACACAGTGTGTAAAGTGGCCACTTAAACCAGCCAATGACAGGTCATAAGCCCTGTAAATACCTAGAACAGATGGAAGAGTTGAGGAAATGTGGATGTTCAAGCATGGGCAGAATGGTGAATGTTACACAGTGTGTAAAGTGGCCACTTAAACCAGCCAATGACAGGTCATAAGCCCTGTAATTGCCTAGACTTTTAAATTTCTTCTCGAAAACTTTTCCCTCTCTGTTGAAATAAATTTAAATATGAACAACTCCCTAGGGAGGAAATCCAGCCAGTCTGCAAGCATTTGGACATAATCAAACATTGTTACATTTTTATTCATTTTTGTAGTCAGTATGAAGTGCTGGGAACCGTGTTGAGTTTAATTTGAGCCCGTCGTCTTTGTTTATGTTATTTGGGTGTCTGTGTATTTCAATTGCCTCTTTTATTATACATGCACTGTAATTACTGGGTATATGTAAACTTTTTAATTCGAAGGCGAAAAAATGTCTGGTGTCTATAAAGTGTTCCTCTATTGCGGATTTGTCAGGATGCCTAAGTTTACACACTCTTTTGTGTTCGTCAATCCTTTTCTTTGCTGTGCCCTGTTTGTCCTATGTACACTTTACACCCAAATAACATAAGCAAAGATGACAGGGTCAAATTAAACTCAACATGGTTCCCAGCACTATATATTACAAAAAGGAATAGAAATGTGCCTACTGCCGACTGCGATGCGGTGCAAATTACTAGTACTTAAACACATACTATTTTCTACAAAACACACAGTTTACCATGAAGATGGTTCCTGCATTGGTAGCCGAAATGTCGGAACAAAGCCAACACACACGGTATCACCCAAAAAATAAACATATTGATATCAAACCTATTTTGTAATTTTTTCAACCTTAATAGAAAAATATATTTTCAGTGGCCATTCAGAAGAGTATTTGGCATTCAGGAGTTCGGTTCTGTTTTGGGATCATTTCTGAATCTGGTGGCGCATGTCGTGAATAATTTGGTTTTGAGAAATCATGTTCCAAGTAACCATCCGATGTTTTGGTTATGGCAAGTTTTCTTTTTGGTAAGTTATGTAAAACTATCGCATTTCCATGCGTTTATTTATGTTTTTAAATCGAATAATCAATCAAATAAACCCCAATTTATTATTTTCAGATAAGTATAAACTCGTGGATCTGGTCGATAATATTTCACACAAGAGATATATGGTTTACTGAATTTATGGACTACGCTTGTGCTCTTTCAATGGTTGTTGTATCATTTTACTGTTTTGGTATGAGGTTAGTACAAAATGTATAAAAAGTATAATATAAAAACTCGTATCAACAACTCTCGAAGCTTTCCAGATAGTGCAACAGAAATGTTTTGGGAAGGTAAGATTCCTTATTTTGAATTTATCCCGAAACGCAGTATCCATAAGTTTCAGGGGACAGTCAGAAAACCATGGAACTTCCTGATTCTTGCAGTCCAACTATGGCTAAATGAGGAACTTAGCCATATAAAAAATTGGATACAAAAAACGTTTTCTTACGCTTGGTAAAAATTAGAGCATTAAATTATACTAAAAAGTTTCTTGAAAATGTAAAAAAAAATATTATAAATTATTTTGATAAAAACAAACGTCACTAGCTCATATGAAACAACCAATGATAAGAGAGTTGTGGAAGATTTCCAGTTTACTTTCCGTTATTGGACTAATCGGCAGAACTAACCGGAATAGAGGCGGAAGAGAACTTAGATGTCACAGGCGGATTAATTTCAGATATACAAAACTTTAAAAAAAGCACAGCACTGATAATACGATACATAAAAAATTTAAAAAACAATTTAGCTTAGTGTAATAGTCTATTAACAAATAAAAAAACCACAACTTCCTCATTTGCCAGTAAAACTTAAGTTGTTGGACTTGGACCCTAGAAGGATTTCTGCTAGAAAACATAAAATAACATATAGTATTTTTAAAAATTTACATGAAAGGCATAGTATTGCATTTCCAACTTTTTTTTTCACACAACAGACCGGAAGGCCCAATTATTTGGTGAATTACAGCACAAAACACCCAGGCTTGAGAAACCTCACATTTAATTTTTGCATTCTCACCGGGAATCAGACCTGGAATCTTTCATGCGTAAGTCGAAAATATCTTGGCCATTACACCACGGAGGCCGCCATTACTTGGTTTTCTGGAATAAAATGTTAGTTATTATTATTATTATACAGATCAGATTTTGGCTTTGAAAATATTGCATCAATTAATACACAAATTGGTAAAAACTTGTATGCGAATGCTAAATTTTAGAACACGTTGGAGTTTTGATTCCCATTTTTTATTCAGATTCTGCGCGTCACACAATTACTATGTAAAAAATGAAAAGCAGGCTACCATTACATTTTTAAGACAATGGAATCTAGTAAGAATCCATACATTTTGTGATTCAAAATTTTATTAAGTTTTCTATTCGTAATCTTTGCACGCCCAGTGTTGTAATTACTTATTGTGGATGCCTACAGATAGATTTTGAGTCAGAAAATCAACTGATTAATTTATATGTGAAATTAATATTTGCATAATTTAGTTAAAAGATTTTTTTCTTCAGAATTCTGTTAAGTTTTTTGACAAATTTCTTTTTCAGTTTTTTATTTTTGAAGGAACTTATGTGTTTTGAATTTCTGATTAAAAAATGACATTCAATCTGTCCTACGTAAATCGCATTGCAGTTACATTTTAATTTGAAGGGTACAGGATATAAAACATCAATGTCAAAAAAGGAAGTTTTAAGATATAACAGTTTTAAGTTTTTGAAATTCTTGGACATTTAAATAAACTGAAAACATGCTTTATGTAAATAGTCTATACTATTTTATATCATCTAAACTGGTTTTCATTAATTATCACTTTATTTCCAGAACTGACATCCACCTTTTATCCTCTGTATGAATTTATTTTTCTTGTTCAAGTATCTTGGAAAGTACAGCATTTATGTAAAATTTCATCAAACAGAAATGTAAATTATGTGAACTGCCATCAAATGCCATTATTAGTTAAAACACATAAAAATTGACATACATCCTTTATATCCTGTACCCTTCATTTGTAAATACCGTTGTTTTTAAAGAGGTTTATCCTATTTTTTGAGTTTTCTAAGATTCATCATCATCATCATCATTGCCTTTCCGCAGCTAATTTTTTATTTTTATTTATTTACAATTTTAAAAAACCCGTTAGGGTTACATTAGAAATTTAATATTGTCTAGTCATTTTATGTCTCGTCTAGTCTAGTTAGTTCAGTCATCATGTGCTTTTTCAGATTGATTTTAAATTTGTCTCCATTAAAAGTTTTCAAGTAGTAAGGTAGGTCGTTGTAGTGTTTAAGTCCATTATGTAGTATGGTGCATAGGGTACTGCATTGGTACACCAATTGCAGCGTATCTTGATCTTTTATTTTGTTACACGAAGATAAGATGATCGGTCTTACGTTTCAGGTGCCAATCCAGGGACTATGAAATATTCTAGTGTAAAAACACCCTTTTAAATAAATATTTCATATCAACCATGTCGGGAATCGAACCCGATTCCTCTTGCAAGCAAGGTAGGCAAACGCGCCGACCATTACACCACGAAGCCGACAGAAGATTACTCCGTTATTATTAATTCTGAAGACTACGTTTATTCCATGTGGTTTTAAAATGTTAGAAATTTTTAGGAAAATTGAAAAATACAGAATTTTAAAAATATTTTCAGGGTTCTACAAGGAAAATCTAAAAAGTGGGGTGTTATATTTTCATGTTTTTGCGTCGCTTACTATTCCAACCACGTATTCTATCTGTTCTCCGGAAGAATTGATTATGGATACAACATGAAAGCGAACATTGCTGCTGGTAAGTAACAGTACAACATGTTAAATTTTAAATTCCTTAATTTTTGCATCTATTAATAATACCTGTATGTTCTTTAGGGGATAAAACACGGGAGTCCTTTTTGCCGTTTTAAAGTGAAAAATGCAGAAATTATCGGAATAAGCTATTTTATATGTAAATAAAATACCGAAGTCAACTTTCGTCGTAAAAATACATTTTTAAGTTTAAATAAAAATACGAAGTCCACTTTATTTTAATGCAAAAAATATCACCCGTCCCAGATATGCTATTTTTACATGCACTATTATCATCAAAATATTTATTATTTTACATTTAAAGCTCTATATAGATTTAAATGATCTTTGGTTCAAAAGTTATGATTTTTCGGAAATTGTACAATCACAAACCTGAACATTTTGTTCAATATGACTCCCTTGGTTTATCCTTTAACATACAGATATTATGTCATAATCATCTTCGGCGCTATAACCTATTAAGAATCCCCCCTGTCTCTAGGCGATGCCTAGGGATGCGATTTTCTTCTCCGCGCAATCTAATCACTTGTTGTCCCATTGGTTTGTTATTTAGAAACCTTTTAGGTGGTCAGTTGTCCTCTACCCTTGCAACATGACCTGCCTAGAGAAATATTCTAGTTTTATAAGGTGTGTGTAAATACACACATTATATTATGTCAATTGTAAAATGTTGTTTCAGGTGTTCTCGGTGGGATCGGTTGGGCAGTTTGGAGCTGCGTACAACTGTGGAGAGGCAAGACCTACGTGTGGCGTTGCTTAGTATATGTATTATTAGTAGGAGCAAGTATGCTTTTGGAACTTGGTGATTTTCCACCCAAATTTCAGCTGTGGGACGCTCATGCAATATGGCACTTATCGACAGCTCCTCTACCCTTCCTGTTTTACAGGTAATGTTTACTCCTTTATGATGAAAAGACTACAATTGAAGATATAATAACTGTGCTAAAACAATGTCAAGTGCAATGCAATTTCGGGTATACTTAAATATTGTAGTAATTCAACTTATGTTATAAAATATTCAATCAAAATATGACAGGACATAAAAAAAAAGACACATTTACATGTCACAACAATAGTTTTAACCTAAGAGCAATAACACACCACTGGCCATGCGGAGAAAAACCATTCTATGATTATTAACCATAAAGTTAGCTATCTGTAGCATCTTACAGCAATAAAATGGGCTGTAGGTACTTGGATCGAGAATTACAAATACAAACCGAAACCGCCCGTTACACGTTTTTGGTTAAACTAAAAACCAAACCAAAAATTTGGAACGCTTTTGTTCTATGCAATAAAGCTAAAGAGCTTCTCTAGTGAATTATGCTAACTAGAGCTGATTTTTTTTACAAAGGTTACCCACAGGGCAAAGAAAGTTGAAGATATTTCAATTAAAAGTATGTGGTACTAAAGTTTTTTGCCTACAAAGAAAAGCTGATCTTGTGATTCCTCGCTGAATTATTCTAAATATGAGTAGTGGTGAGATTATTAATGTCATAGATTGATTATGTAGTAGGCAGCTTCCGTGGTGTAGTGGTTTAGACCCTTGACTCACACACGAGAACGGTTCCGGGTTCGATCCCACAACACAAAAATGAAATGTGGTTTTTCTCAAGCCTAGAAGTTCTGTGCTGTAATTCACCACTGTAATTGTCTCCCGGTCTTCTGGCCTGATGTGGTGGATTTTTTTTTTTATCAGGTTTTACTTAAATTTGAATCCATTTTCAAACCATTCATATTATGAATTGGATGTACTAATAAATTATATATGTACACGGGAAGTACACCGAGCACTTAACATATTTGACAGATGATAGTTTAAGTATTATGTAATAAATTAATTTCTTTAAAAAAAAGTCGGTACTCATAATATTTTAAATAATAATTCACAATTATGTATTACTTTTTAGCCTTTTTGTAATTTTCTTACAATATTTTGTTTTTAGATTCATAATAGATGATTGCAGACACATGAAGAAAAGTGGATTAAATGAAAAAAGTGTTTAATTTCAATGATGGTAATAAATAAATGATTCATGTTCATCCTACCTGTCTAGTTAAATACTCTAGTCTAGTTTTCATAATACATGCTATGTAATTATAGTAGGCATTTTGATAATAAATAATTAGTTATCAATGAATTAATGTACTATGTGTAGAACATTCCAATTACAACTAAAAAGTAATATTTGTCGCTTGTGAATAAAAATACATTTTTGCGCCGTGTTTAATTAAATGTTAAAAATAAAGTATTAATCCATTGTCTTCTGCATTATATGTCCAGAAAAAGGTGTACTTTGGAAGTGTTTAAGTTAGAAAATACTTTAGTTTTGCCAAATAATAAGTCTATTAATTTATTATTTAATTAACTGTGATTTTAAAATTAAAATATAAGTCGTAGTTTTTAATTTATGTACAAATATTTTTAAAGAAATTTTTTGTTTCTAAATAGTCAATACTACTGTAGTCTATGTTTCAACTTTTTATTTATTTATTTTTTATACTTGACTGTTAAAAAAATATATTCGTGTAAACATCATTGTTTTTCTTCCTTAAATTTTTGACCCCAGTGAAAAGTTTTAATTTTTTGAACTTGAAACGTTTTCAGGGTTTCCTGAAAAAATTCTCCGGGACATATGAAATAATGGGCCAATGTTTTAATCTGGTTTCCGACTTGAATATAGAAAATTCACTTGTATCACTAGTAGGGGGTGATACATATTAATTGAAAATTCATTCAAACTCATACGATAGGATACACTAACTGCCCTGAAATTTTAGAGTAGATAAATCACACTAACATTTGTAAGTACAAAACAAATCAGTGAACTGAATCCAGTTGATGTATTGATTATTTTATCCGTATATAATTTAAAAAAAAAATATTTTGAAAAATTCTGAAGCACGTAAATTTTAAAATAACAGAACAATAGAAATCTGATATTTATCCAGTGTTGAGGTGATCTTGATTATTTGAATACTTATAGATTTACGGGTTAAATTAAATTAATAGGTGCCTACGGAAAATACTAAAGTTTACTTTTCAGTCTCCGCCATAATCCACATGATGAATTATTATTTATTAAAATAAAAGGATATCTCTGAATAGAGATAATGAATCTCTTTGGGTTGAATTCGATATTTGTTTACAAGGATAATAAAAATAAATTTGTATTTATTGATAATACATATATAACTTTGTTTCAAATACCTTAACAAAGTTTAATTACTTAATTCTAATATTAACATATTTATTCTTCCAAACATCCGGATCCCTTTTTATGCATTTGTAATTAAAAATAAAAGAGAATGTTTTTTGAAGATATATATGTTTTTATTGAAAACTATATTATTGTCGACCACATATTCATATGTGAGGCTACACTTTTTTTTTTATATAAAAGCACAATATTCTACGAGAAAGTAAGACAGATCAGTGTTCATAGAATATCTACTCGAGTTAATGATTGATTAATTGCATTTTCAAAGATGTTCACTTGGTACAGTTAATTTATTAATTTCTAAAACTATGACACTAGTATATTTTTTATTTGTATATTAAATCCAAAAAAGAAAAAAAATGGCAAAGAAATACATCATGCTATCCAAATACTTTTAAAATACATAACAACAGTCTCACTGCTTGAACATTGAATATTCAGCATATGTTTGGATCTCGGCAATTTGCCATAGGATTAAGATTTCTTTATAATTAAACAAAAAATCATATTACATATATTTTATAACAATACTTTTACACCTTCATAACTAGTTTAAACTTCAATAATTAGTAGGAATACAACATTTTTACAATGATATGTAATTAACAATATTTTAAACATAGATAAATCTGCTGGGTTTGTTTGAGTTATTAAGTTAGGTTATGTTATTAGTCTAGGTTATGCAGAAAACAGACCAAAGATGCAAACACTGTTTTATGTTCAAAAGTAGATAATATTATATCACACATAATTATATACCATTGCTATTTGGCAAGATTGCATTTTATTTTAGGATAATTGAAGTTAAAAGTTTGATTAAACATATTAATAATTATTTTTTAAATTGTTATCTTGTTTAAAAAAATAAATAATTAAGAACTGTGCTGACCTTAAAACATGATCTTGATAAATCAAGATATAAAATTTAATGTTTTTGAAAGTTTATATTAGTTCTTAGAATATTATGAACTAACTTAAAGCATAAATAAATACTAATTGCATTAATTTTCATCACTAAATAATAAAATGAGGGTAATTTTTTTATTTTATTTAAACTGACATTAAAAAAACAAGACCAGTAAAAATGTTATCTATAAATGGCAAGACATAAACTTTTTATTCTCTAAACAAATTTACGATTTTTCGCCTTGTTCCAGGAATAACTTTGCCATTAATGAGTTTATATAATTGTTTTTTTTTTCTATAAAATGGAAAGTATTGACCAAATAATATTCAAACATAACATAACAGCAAAAAATTAAGTTAAATTTATAATAAAGGTTCATCGACATACATATTTACTACATATCCCCAATCCATTGCACTGAGAAACGAAAATGGAGATGAGACAGTAATATCATGTTTTGAGTTATGTACAAAAGACAACTATGTATGTATTAATAAATTATATTAACAAAAGTCAAGTACATTTTGATAAAGTGTTAGTGTCCATTTATTGTACACAATAAAATATGACCTAACTCAAAATCAAATTGAGTATTCACTCTATTTTTTAACTCCACTTTTAATCTTTAATTTTAAGTAATATTCCTTACCTTAACAGGTAGGAGCATTTTTGATATTGAGTCATTTTATTTGAAAAAAAAAATCACAGTCCCAGATTAAAAAAATTGATCCAAAAAACTGCAATCATTAACTAAAAATTGAATGAATATTTCATTAGACAAGTGAGGAAATTTATTGTTACCTGGAATCATTTTTGAAAAGTATATTTTTAAACATAACTATACAAAAACTTTTTACAAGAAAAGTTAAAAATCAAAAACATTTTCAACCCGTTTTACCATAGTAAAAAAAATTCCAAAGATTTCTTAGAACAACTAAGAGGAAGTCTGTGGATTTAAAAATCATAGAGACATCAAAAGTATACAATAATGTTTTTTTGGCTTAGTTGAATACTAGAAAAATAAAATTAACTAAACACGCCCATTTCACTTTAATTTTATAATCAAAGTACATGTTGCAGGTAATGTTTCAAAATAATCATTATTTTAAAGGCACTTTTGAAGTTCAGGTAGGTATGTGCTGCTTTTATAGACAATATTAGTTTAGCAAAATGAACAATATTTGAGTATTATTAATTGAATAGGCATTAACTTTGTGGAATAACATGATTAAATATATCATTAATAAAACACTTTTTTCTTAGACCACCTCAGTTTATTTTAAAGCACTATTAGGCTCGGAAAGCACAGATCCTTTCATCTAGTTTATAATAACACCCGTAGATGGAAGGTTTCCCTTGCCAAAACTAGTAGGGCTTTAAAATAAACTCAAGTGGTCTAAGAACAAACTGTTTAATTAATTAGATAATATTTCATATTCGAGTATGTTGTATCCGAAAAATTTATACTAATGTTGCAAGAATCGTTAAGAAGCCTTTTTAGTGAACACTATGACACAGAATTCATGATTTTTTATGGTTTTAACATATGGTAAATATTTACTAAGATTTATTTAAAATTATTTTACTTTGTTCATGACAATACTGAAAATGAGGCAATTTTGATTTTATTTTTAGTAAAGAAATCTCCCAGCTAACTATTTTTGGATTAGCTAAGATAGTCATAAATACTTTTGAACAAAACATAAAGTTTATAATGGAATTTTATATGCAGTAAATAAATTTTGTAGATACATAATCTAATTACTTACATAATATATATATACATATATGTGTGTATGTACATACATAAAATTGATGTGAAATATTTTTTCACAATACTTGGAAGGAATGTATTCAAACGACTAAATAAAACATTTACATTAAAAGAATGTTTTAGATACAACTTAATAATCATACCTAGAAATTAGATAAAAATCCTTATATTCTTATTCGATAGTACATAAGTATAAATCCTAGAGCTACAAATGTATAAATACATTTCGAGATAAGTACAGCAACAGCTAACGTCTAATAAGCTCATATTACAATCTACAATCTAGAAATGATATGTTTTTTAATTTATGTGCATTTGATTTTTGTGTGCTTAAAAGGTAATTATCAGTTCTTGAAATAAACTTGCCGTGTTATTCTAATGGGTGGAGCTGTATTACTGTGAGTATAGTATATAGTTATATTAATAAAAGGTGAACAATATTTCAATGGCAGCGGCATAACCGTATGTAAAAACACCAGCTTTTTAGGAGAGCTGATAAAAGGTTTATGAATTTGATCGTCACTTTTCTTTCTTCCTTTTATAGGGCACACCGATAATGCAACATATTTTGATCAAATGATGTTATAATCTGTCCTCTTGTTTTCTTTATTACGTTATAACGTTTAAACATTCGCAAAACATTGTTTTTATTTAATACCAACTCCGATAATTGAGGGCATTGGAAGCAAAGATCGCAACCTCCAAAAAATTTTTTTTTTTGGTTATGATGTCATTTTGTAGTTTATCTACTTTATTTTTATAAAAATCATGAGTTGAGTTGCAAATGTAGTTTAAAATCATACTTCTGATGGTTTGAAAATATTGTTTGGAAGCAAACAGCAATAGCCATCAGCCATTTTATTTGACCAATGACAGGCTTGAGATTTAAATTTTCAAAATGGCCGTGCCATACAAATATTAAGAAAGTTTTTTGAGTTTGTGTTTTTATTACAGCTAATTTATTAGTATCTTAAAGTTTAAGTTCAGTGAAAATAACATTCCTAACATGAAGGACTCTCTTTGGCATTAGTGTAGCAGTTTGTTACTTTTCTTGAAAACACCAAAACGGGAGTTTGCAATTATTCTTCATTGCTTTACAAAAAATTAGCCAATAATGTATTCTTCTTTCTTTATTTTACAACAAACTAGTCAATAATGTATTTTCCTTATTTGTTTTCTCCTTTATTCCCGCGGTTGAACACGCGCGAAAGGAGGTGTCGAAAATGCTCACTTATGTCTACTTGACATTCCATTTTGAAGTATTGTAATCAAATTAAATAAAATATGTATCGTGAAAGCAAACACAATATCTTGTTTCGAATTACATATAACCTTTACCATTTTGTTTTACTGTTGGTGCTCATTTTTATATTTGGAAAAAAAACAGACACAACTTATTTTAATACCTAATATAATAATTTACATAGCTGCCATTGAAATTATTTGCAACATAAAGGATGTCCACCAGTATTCATGTAGATAGATATTTAAGGATAAATGTAAGTTATACAACTACATATTATGTACTTAGATACACAATAATTTGAAAGTATGCTCAACAAACCCCAAATATAACAGATATCAAAGGAGTATTTGTATTATTTGGAAGTTTGGATTGTTGATGAATAATTAAATGACGTTGAAAATCTTACGAAATATTCTTCATAATACATATTTTCATTTGGAGATGGGCAAAAACATTTCTAAATATATATTTGTCTTAATCGAATTCTACAGTTAAAAACTAATTTGAATATAATTATTACTTTTTATGTTTCTTCACATACATAATATGTGTATACAATGTGGGATACAACTTGTCACTCTTTTGATATATGAATACGCTACAAATAACCTAGTTACACGAGTCAAACTCTATGTAGTACAACTATATATTTTCATAAGTCCTTCCATCGTTGATTAATGAACATACTTTATTATAATATATACAAATGTGCAATATAATATCAGGTTGGGGAAAAAGTAATTTCATATTTCACGCCCTTTTTTTTCAACTAAGTATATCTCGTTCATTATTGGTCACATCGGATCATACAATACGGTGTTGTAAAGGTGTGAGTGTATACTACAAACGCTTCTTTAACAGTATTGCGCTTGGTCAGTTCTGTCGTGAACTATCGTGCGTCAAGTATGGAGGTCTCAAAGGAAGAAATTTGCCATGTTTTACATTTTCACTACCTGAAAGGGAAAAACGCGTCGTAAGCGACCAAAAAAATTTGCAATGTATACGGAGCCGATACTCTTTCGGTTCGTGCTGCACAACAGTGGTTCGAGCGATTTCGTTCTGGTGTATTGGATGTGAACGATGCACCACACTCTGGCAGACCTGTCGTCGAAAATGTCAATAAAATCATGGAAAATATCGAGATAGACTGTCATGTTAGCAGTCGTAGCATAGCCCATGAGCTGAATATTGATTATGCGACCGTTTTGAACCATTTGCAGAAGGCTGGATTGAAAAAAAGCTCGATGTTTGGGTGCCACACGAGCTGACGCAAAAAACCTCAACTGGACCGAATTTCCATCTGCGAAACACTGCTGAATCGCAACGAAATTGACTAAATTCTGAAGCGGATGGTGACTGGTGATGAAAAGTGGGTCACTTACGACGATGTCAAGCGACAGAGATCACGGTCTAAAACCAACGAAGTGGACCAGACCGTGGCCAAGCCAGGACTGACGGTCAGAAAGGTGTTGCTGTGTGTTTGGTGGGATTGGCAGGGAATACTATACTATGAGCTGCTTCCTTATGGCCAAACGCTCAATGCCCTCTACTGTAAACTCTAAAGCTGCCGATTGAACAGAACGGCGCATATTTAACTTAAATCGGATGATTGTAACACATTTTATAAAGCATTGGAATAAAGCGAATAATACGAAATTACTTTTTCCCCAACCTATTAAATGAAATTTGTACAATCAATATAAATAACACAATACTAATATTTTATTCTCCAATTAAAAACATTCCACTAATACTTAAACATTGTTTTAAAAAAGTATTGATACCAAAAAAAAATATGGATTGACAGTAGACATTGAAAACAATAATATTTTTTAAACAACACATTACTTTAAAAAATTTAAAACTGTTACATAAATTAGTTCAATAATTTCATAGTTGATATATGTATTTTCGTGAGAATGAGTTTTTATATGGATTTTTTATTTATTATATTAACATTGTGACAAATTAATAAAAACACAGAAAATTTACAAAATACAGGCTTTTCATAATCATCCATTCATACCATGTAAATACACATTTGTCCACCTTGGAGTCTAGTGATTAGAGCATATGCTTACCATGCATGCGGGGTCGGTTTAGGTTTCTGACATGGTTACAAGACATATTTCATAAGTTTTTTTTACACTATGATAGGTCTGTCAAATGAACCGGAAGAATGATAATCTTGCTTTCATGTAGCAAAAAATTATCGAAATACGCTGCTATTGGTGTACATACTGATGAAGGGCCGTATGTACGTTGATTGCCGATTAGGGGATTATGTTAAGTACGTGGATGTATATCAATATCAACATTAACAGTTTTAATATGTTGAAAAAAATAGAAAGGTGGTTTTTTTACTCTATTGAAGAGTAGATTTTTTTGAAGATTCACAAATTTCGTTTGGAATCTGTAATATCTAATAATATCTATCCAAAGATAGAAATATCACAAGTCCTAATTAAGAATTTTAGATGTAAAAATTGAACTAATTTAACTGAGAATTGGTCCTATCATAAATTGTATTCTGAAATCTATAAGATCAAGAATAATTTTAAAGGTTCAAAAGTTAAAAAAACATATTTTACTTATAAAATGCTGTTCCACCAAATCTCAATACAATGTAAAAGTAAAAACTTTTTTTATGTCTAACATATTACAAAATATTATATACATGGGTCGTATTAACACAAAGTCAGACCAAAAATACAATAGAGATTCACAACATTACATAAGTAAAAACATTTATAAATAACATTAATAAAAATAAATTAACTAGAGTAAATTTAGTTATGACATTTAACTAAATTAAGAAAATTCCTATTTTTTTAATTAAAAATATGTGTTTACAATTGATTAACATGTCATAGTTAAATTATTTTTAAACAGCGATGAAGGTATTGGAGAATATGTAAGAACTTAGCGGTTGCTCTGTAAATGCCGAGACTTCCATATTTTCAACAGCTTCATCTCTGTTGAAAAAAATTATAAAATTTGATATTAATCCCATAAGAGAAAAATCTAAAATTTGTCTACAAAGGTTTGGACATACCCAAAATATTGTTCATAAATTATATTACATCTATTATAGGTATTTGTTTTATAGGTAATACAGTTATCTCTTACCACAAAAATGCATTTTTCCATTATTTGTAAATTGCCGTACAGCTATCAGATATTTTTAAAACAATGAAAAACATTGAATAGTAAAAATATGTTAAGACCATTAATACATAACAGCGCTGCTTGTAAAATAAATGTTTAAATGTTATTCTAGTGTGGGATTATTGCACAGTAGTATATTGGGTAGAAAATGGGGTTGTAGAATCGGGTTGTGGTTCCGTGGCTAGTTTCGCTGACTCACAGATCAAAGGTTCGTGGTTCGAACCCCGCTCTACCACAACCTATTTCCATTTTTTAATAGTGTGTTATTTACAACTCGCTGAAAATGGTCCGAAAAATTGAAATATTTGTGTTTTTGCGATTTACCCAAATATTTCACTTTTATGGCCATTTTCAACAAGTTGTAAATAACTCACTATTAGAAAATGGACATCGAGTCAGGGTAGAGTGGAGTTCGAACCTCGGGCCTCTGATCCATGAGTTCGTAACACTAGACGCACAAGTCCGCAACAAGGGACCACAACCTGATTCTATAATATTGGAAGGTTGGCTTTTGTCAAATACAAACAAGCGAGTAAATAAATATCTGGATAAATTATAAATTTGATGGAATATATAACATTAAAATGGCGTACAAAAACTACAACAAATAACTTACTTATATAATATTAAGTATTAAACTAATTAAAAACTGTAAATAAAATAATTTTTACATAATAAAAAATACACTCATATTAATATTATTTCATTTATTAACTAATAATACTCGTTACTGATAGTTGTAAAATAATTAGTGATTTAATAAGCGTATGTTGAGTGAAAACAGTGGATAAAATTTGAAAACAAAAAAAAAACAATACAAGGGAATGGATTAAACATTCAAAAAAATACATTTTATCTCTAAAACCCACTGATTAAAAAAAGGAGATTAGTGTTCCAAAGGCTAGGTGCACTAAGGCGCATCATTGCATTTTAAAGTACAGGCATACCACTAACAAAATATTAATAAATTAAAATTAACAACTTTTTTACTATAAAAAGTATCATTTCATGGACTATTATTATAGGTAAACGTTTTAAATGCATTTCAGGAGATAATGTGTGGTATTTATGTATTTATTTACAAGATTTAAGTAGTGTGGAGGTACTTCTAAAGCCGCTTTGTAACAACCTTACAGTTTTGTAGTTTTCCTGCTTAATTAATTTAATAATATTTTGATGGTCCCTAAGAAAACTACCATAAGTGTAAATTTGCCTTTTCCAGCTGCGGCTGTCTTCTAAAAGCCACAAATAAAAACATGTGAAACTCTTTGTCAAGGCGGAATGAAGAATATAGTTCTGTGAGAGAAACATAATCAGACGATACTCTCCTTCAAACTAATGAATGGAAGTCTGCCTTGTGGTATACTGCATAGCATATTTTTCTACCAGCCAGAAGTCCCGGGTTGGATTCGCAGTGCGGTCAAGTTAAAATATTTATTTAATAGGTGGTTTTTCACTGCAATATTTCAGAGTCCCTGAACTGGGATCTGAACCATGAGAGTGATCAAATCTTATATGTAAGTTATAAATAATTGCAGATACTCTGCAATAAGAGTGGCAGTGTATCAAGTTATTAATATTAAAATACAAATTGCTCATGTAAGGCAGTCCAGTCAATTATTTATCTTCGTAACATTTGAATTTATTACATTATTGAATGTAAGAATATTCATAGATAAAAATAACAAATTTACACAATACTTTTCCTAGGGACAGTCTACTCGATCCTTGATTTTGGTTTTAGTTGTGAGGAGCCTTTTTACCTTGCATGTATTCTTCCCATCGGTGTGCAGTGGATGCGAATATTGACTCCTTTTCTAGACCGGCCAGCAAAAGGAGAAGATTAACGTGAGTCGCGTGATAATCCCAGCGAGCGATGTTGGGTGTAATACCGAGAGTGAAGTGGCGTAAGTCATACGTACTTCCGGTTCCCGTGTCAAATAATGGAAGCATCTTCTTCAAAGAATCCATTCCTTGGTCATAAAGAGCCTTGGCTTCCATCCCCTGGGTTGGTCCAGCTATGACACGTAGATCATGTAGCCCAAGTAGGGCGTATATGAAGCCATTAAGTACGAAAGATGCTGGAAAAGTTGGATACTCTTCATACCTGTTAAATTAAATGAATTCATTATGAAGAAAACATTGATAAATCATTAAAAAAAAAAATCATTTTACAGTTCATAGATAAATAATTAACAGAAAATCTCAGTATATAATCTGTACCTATTTATTATTTTATTTATTTATATTACATTTAAGGCCTAAGCCACTAACACGAAGAAAAATATATGCAAGAAACTGCACAGAAAAATCATAAATACATGTAGCAAAGACAAACAAGGACAATAAAGAAAAGGTATACACTCAAGTAATAAGGCACCACAGCTGTAGAAATGGCATTTCACTTTATCGCATAGAACAAAAGCGATGCAATTTTTTTAGTTTGATTGTAATGGACGGTGTCAGTTTGCGCTTGTGATTCTCGACATGAGTACCTACAGTCCATTGTTTTGCTGTAAACTATAGCTAACTTCGTGATTAATATTGTTGAATGATTATTGTACTTATAGGCAGCTCTATAGCTGTGGCGCCTTATTACTCTGAGGGTGTACAGTTGATCTACAAACAGTGTTGCCAACCTCTATCATGCGAAAATCGGTAGATACAGAAAAATTAATCGGTAGATTTACTATCCCGGGGGCGGGCGGGGGAAGGGGGGGTTTATTAAAATTTCCCTATACATGCAAGTGGATTTTTAAAAATCAAACGGCTCCCTTAGACTAATGACTGACGCGTAAATTTTTACATTTATCATAATTTTAAATGATAAAACAATAACTACCAATTTCTGAAAAATGTTACTAAATTTGAGCAGAAAATAATTGCAAGTGACCAAAAAAAATCCGTAGCATGTGATGACAAAAAAAATTGTTTTACTTCAATTACAAATTAAAAAGCTTCAATTAAATTTATTTATCTATAGAATCACTTTGTAAAGCGCCCTTGAGGTATTATATTGTGAAAATGGCGCTATATAAGTTATCCTAGTTAATTGGAATAAAAATATTTCATTATTATTGAGCGATCTGCTGACATTCCATTGAATAAAACAGAAACAAAGAAATTATGAAGAGAAATGACATAATTTGAATTCTTTAACTTTGAAAATAACTGGGAATCACTATTTACCAATACTAACCAATTAACATATGTATTATGTACAACCGAAGGCTAAGTAATATTGGATGGCAGAAAAATAAACTTTCTGAGCAAACAGAAAAAAATGAGTATTTGTCTATATTGTGGACAAATAAAAAGTTTAAAAAATTCTATTGAAAAAATGGAAATGTTGAAAAATCAGAAGAATTTTGGTAAATTGAGTTTTCCTACTGACATTTCTTGGTGGAATTGCATTTTAATTATAATAATAAAAATACTTTATAGTTTTATTCCACTTTTATTTATAATTTTTTTTACCAGTGACCGGGTTTCGTCGTGACCGACATCGTCAGACCAGTCTGACATCACAACGAAACCTGGTCACTGGTAAAAAATTTATAAAAAATTATAAATAAAAGTGGAATAAAACCATAAAGTATTTTTACTATTATAGTTTTGATAAAATTCGGTAGATTTCACTAAAAATCAGTAAATCTACGGAAAAATCGGAAGGGTTGACAACGCTGTCTACAAACTAAGCCATCTTCTCTTAGACTGTGTTAGGGATGACGACATCTATGAAAAGCGGAAATATCGTCTTCAAAAAACTCCAAGTTATGGGGTAAATTAACTAATCTACACACTCTAGACATTAGAGCATAAAAACCAAAGTTGCTCTAGTAAGATTTGATAAATAGCAAATTTTGACTTCTGGTGACTCGGTTGGGAACATTAACAGTACTTTATAATGGATAATTTATTGATTATTTATTACCAAGTGATACTTGTAATTGAAAAATAAACTCTGCGTTTCTTAATTTTGATAAATACGGGCGTAAATAAATCATAAATATATTTTAATGATCGCCCGGGCTGAAAGGGTTGAATAAATTTTACATACCAAACATATTTGCCCAAAAATGTAGTGAGAACACCCCCTTGCCATGCTGGGAGGCGGAAAGGCTTCAATGCCCGAATAGCGGCGTGGAGGTATTTCGGATTACCAGATCTGTGGGCAGCTCTCGATAGAAGTGATATTGCATGTCCCTGTCCCATCGAAGAATACCTAATTAAAAAACATTGTTTGATAAAAACTTAAATAATATGGCAACTCTTTTGTTTATAACTCATATTAACCCTGATGATGGATGCAGCAATGCGGTCCAAAACGTCGGCAAAGAGTGTGAATGACATAATAATTCCGGAAAACTATATTTGTAATAATTTCTCAGAACATCAAGATCAAAAAGTAAGTATAGAATATTTATTTACTTATACTCAGTTTGTAAAATAATTTTATGATTTTTTTATTGTTTTATATTATTATTATTATAGCCAATCAACAGACTTATGAAAGCCCTAACAGATTGACATTATTGACTATATATTATGTAATAACACTTAATCTAAACAATCTTAAAGCCTATTTAAATTTACAAAGGTAAAGGTAATTATGGCATAATTTAAGCGGACATGGCAAGTGTATTATCGCGAGTCATTTATTTTATTTATAAAGCCCTAACAGATTGGCATTATTGACTATATATTATATAATAACACTTAATCTTAACAATTTTAAAGCCTATTTAAATTTACAAAGGTAAAGGTAATTATTTATTTATTTTGTTCATTAACGCCCAAAAGGCATTTACAAAAAATAAAAATGAAATACATGCTAACATACTAAATAATAAACAGAATATACAGAAAAAAATTGTGAAATTAGTTTAAAAGGATATGATAAAAAGTTTTACAAAGTAAAAAAAAAAAACAATAATAACAAAGGTATGCAAGAAAAAACAGTAAGCATATAAACAAAAAATGCAAAGATATAAGCTTATAAAATAAATTATGTAAAGCAAACAATAAATAAAGTGTTACGGTAAGCAAGAAAGACATTTTTAAGTTAAATTAATAAACAAGCAAGCATATATTATCACGAAAAAATAAGAAATAAAAATATGTATCTATGAAATGCGTATTTGCCAATACTACAATGCAATTTGATATAATAGTAAAAAATAAAAAACAAGTATAAGGTAATAAAAATAAACAAGTAAGTATTTTTTTTTTTAATTTGTGAAATTGAATTGTCAATAATAGTTTGACGAGCAGCTACAAATAAACTATGACATAATCTAGGCGGACATGGCAAGTGTATCATCGCGAGTCATTTATTTTATTTATATTAAATTGTACTTAGTGTGGGAAAGGAAAACAAATAATGTTTTATGTATACTTATCTAATCTAATAGTGCCATCGCAAAAAAAAACAATAGACTAACCATCCAGGTTTAAGCTCAGCAAATCCCGAAGCTAACTTTCTCCGTACTGGTATTGGCCATCCACCTGTCTCCCAATCTTGATTCTTAACAAACCAATTAGCTGCAGCATAAAAGTGAGACATATGCTCACTAGACGCAAGAGTAATATTGTCTATCATTCCGCGACCACTTAGCGTAATACTAGTAACCTGAAAATTATACAAAGTTAGAGCATTTATATACTAGCGGACCCGACAGACGTCCTGTCCGAACGTTGGCTTGCTTGGAAAAAGAGATTTCATTGATAAGTAGGTACCTAGGCACTTGTTTGTGATTAAATTCCAAAACTAAAAACTGTTAATATTGAAATGTTGATTTTAGGTAGGTACCTAGGTACTTGTTTATGGTTTAATTTCAAAACATAAAATAAATATTTTTTCAAATATGGCATTCTTTTTCCAAACGTCAAACTCCGGTCTTTTCACCAATGGGTGTACTTATGTAGGAATACGATTTTTAAAAAATGTATTGAATTTAGTACTACCAAAAATCCAGTTAAAATAAATAAAAGGGTAGAAATTATAAGGAATTTAAGGACAGAATCTGATTGAGATCCACAAAAAACAAATGCTGTTTGTAAATGTTTAAAAACAAACTTTTTTTATATACAAAAAAAACAACATCTTTCCATTTTTTTGTAAATGCGTTCTCCTCGAATGCAATCCTGGTAGATCAATGAATAAAACATTAATGCTCCTTACTTCTTTTTTAGATATTAGATTGAAGATTTTAATATCTACGAACATGCACAGCGCAAAGATCTATATTTCTCTGAAAACCGCACGTAAATGGGTTAAGCCGTTTAGGAGGAGTTCAGTGACATCACACGCACAGATGAATTATATATATAAAGATAATGAATTTAAAATCGAAATATTTGGGTAAATCAGAAGAACGCAAAAATTTATTTCTTTATAAAACAAAAAAAAAACATTGATTCAATTTAATTATCACCATGATATTATATACCATATCTTATAATAAATTCTACCAAGGCAAAAAAGATTATAGTGCATTCAGGCATAGTAAAAGACAACTTATTAAAAGTATTTACAAGAATCTGCAATCAATCACAAAGTTTAACTATTTGATAATCCATTTTAAAATGATGATCTATATCTACCAAAATACTTTTCTACAAACTCAGAGTAATAATTCTTTAGAGAAGCCCCTAAGCATAGAACAAAAGTGTTCAAAATTTTTGGTTTGGTTTTAGTTTGGATTTTAGCAACCAACGTGATATGGGCAGTTTCGGTTAGCACTTGCAATTCTCAACCCGAGTACCTAAGGCCCGTTGTATTGCTGTAATCTGTAGCTAACTTCGTGGTCAATAATCCTAAAATGGGTTTTCTCTGTATGGACGACTTTATTACGTTATTATATCATGTAAGATATACCAACATGTAAGCAATTTGTGTAGTGCGTATAAACATTTGACAAAACATTATTTTTTTGCATGAGATTTTGCCCGTCTTTTAAAGACCTACAACAGATTAAACTATCAATATTGATGATTTAACAAAATTTAATTTTACCTTAAACTTTGACCTTGAAAGCTTTTTCTTAGGTTTTTCCTGATAAGCAAGGCCCTTTTGAAGGTCTATTATCAAATCTCTAGTTAAATGTTTCCAAACATTTACTTTACCAATTCCATGGTAAATGTTTTCATCCTGCAAAAATATGAATATATATATGTAGTTTATCACACTAACACTGAGATGACTTTTAAAATCTGTTTTTAAAAAAATAGTAAGAAACACACAAATTATTAAATTTCTTCCTAAATCTATATTAAAAAATATTGTACAGTAAGTTATTGATAAAAAAAATACCTGTGCATTTATCATAACATCACTAGGATTATAATGCAAATAATATGCATCATTAGTATCTTGATTTTTTAATCCAATAGTAACACTAGAATTGAACTTCAGCAGTACATCGCAACTAAAAATGAAGTCTAGAACATGATTCAACTTGGTGTGAATATGGTGTGCTACTTGATCACTGGTTGAAAATTGTAAAACATTAGAATGTGTCGAGGGATCCCGAATTCTCGTGTGAATGGATCCTTTTCCTTCGAACCAATTAGCTTGGGTAATATCGCCATCATCTATGACTTTTCTTCTTGGCTCTGGTTCTGTCAAATTTTTGCTATAATGAGCAAGACCAAATTGAGCTATTTGTGTAGGATAATAATAGCCCTGTGGTTCCCACTGAATGGAAATAGGGACTCCATCTATTGCGCTAATACATTTTACTCTATCTCGAACTTCTACGTTGTAATTTTCAAATGTTCCGAAGACACCTCGCGGGTCATATTTCAACTTAGGGTGGTACACTTTACTATAACTATGTGACCATTCAAATCTATCAATTCCATCGTCAGACGCTAGCTTACCATAAACCTAGAACAAATAATTGAAGAGAAAATTTATTACAATCCAATTTATAAAATGTGCTACTTTATTGATTGAATCAGCACTCTCCTGCTGGTGAAAGAAAAAGTGTCATCAAATTTAAACAAATTTTTAATTTTTAGTATTATTCAAATGATTGTTTGTGATTCTTTTCATAAATTTTTTGATTCTAACAGATAATTTTTCATACAAAAATTACTACATAATATGAAGACTGAATGGAAGAAACTTGTTTAGTCAATAATGGATTCTGTTCTTCTTTTTTTTACTTTTCTTATTGACTAATCATGTTTCTTCCGCCGATCCAAAACTTTTTGACTATTTCGTCGATGATTGGTAATGTTTATTAAGTTTTTTGGATGACATAACAGTGCGTACAGTTAAAATGTACAAATTGGCATATTTAACTCAAATTCATAAATATACTGACTAAGCATGATTCTTCCCACCAGGCTTCATATGCATATGGATTATTTTGTCAAAATCAAATTACTGCGAATTTACATTGGTAGTAAACAAGAATTATAAGCATTATTTTTATTTTCTTTAAAACTGTTTTGCAGATTAATTTGTATGAACAGCACTTACTTCAAAATATTTATGTAAAAATGAAAAAGGAATATAGACTTCATCTCCTTCCTTTCTACACGACACTGAGTATTCTCCATTTATGTGACAGTCGATCTCTTCTCCTGTGCTTGGTCTAGTATCTAATGTAACTCCTGCAATGATAAAAAATCATAAGCATCAAAGAATGAAATAAAAACCATCTTAATGTTTATAATTATTATAATAAATAAGTATCCAAAACATTTGGCAGCACTTAAATTCATTTACCAGCTATTATTGAGACATTGCGTGACTGGTTAGTTGGTGGTAAAAAGAAAAAATGTATTTTTTTAACCCTTTTCTTGACAATCTATTCTATAGGATATATATGACATCATTTTTTCTCATGAACTAAAACACGAGTATAACAGCATTCAGTTAAAACTGCTTTCCCACATTTTTCATTCTTTACTGCATTATCACAGTTCATAATAAACTTTTGTTAAATAAAAAAATAAGGCACTTTCCATTCTTTCGTCATCCATTCGTTTTACATGACTAAATCATTTCAGTGACCCTTTCTTAATCTTATTAATTATAAATGTCTAAGATTTACACTCTCACCTGACTTCATCATTCATAACCCTGTCATTCATTGATTTCTCACATATTCGTCTAAGAGACGGCATTTCTATTAATGAAGTTCACATTGACTTAAAATAAGCTAAAAAAACATTATAATGTATACCGACGGTGCAAAAATTAATAAGTTGCATGTAGCCAACTTTACAGAAGAGCCCATTAAAGTTTTTTTTAATTAATAAAAAATCTCAAATTTTAAATGTTTATTTAAACTATGAATGAATTATGCCAATATAATAGGTAAATAAGATTTTTTTATTAATTAAAACTTAAATAATAATAATATTTGGCCCATTTATATGGCATCTTTTTTGTGAAAAATTACCTCAAGGGTGCTTTACAATTGTATACTTAAACTTACATTCTAATTAAGAACTGCATAATAATATACTTCTTGATTTTAAAATTAAGGGTATTATAATAGGCTCTTCTGGAAAGTTAGCTACATGCTTCAATTATATAGTAATTTTATATATAATATAGTAATTTTTGCCTTTCCACTGTCGATATATATTAAAAATAAAGATGGTTCCAGTCAAAACATTATATTGATATAATTTAATTGATTATTTGAAGGGTTGAATACAAAGTGACTGATTGATAGCCATTTTGTAAATTAGAGATCAGATATAATCATTAATATTATTTCAGGTTATGTCAAGTGCCATAAGCCCCTAATGCTAATGTTTAAATAGCATTGAAAAATCTATTGCTTAAGTCCAAAGGTACGGCATCTATCTCGAACCCCCTAATAAATGTACAAAAATTAATTCTTGCAGTGATGCTTCGACGTCCCCTAACTTTCCCATCTGAGACATTGTTTCAATTTATTAAAGTACTGGATATGAGACAATTTTTTAAAAAGAGTCATTGACACATTTTTGGTCATGTGGCTACAAGAGCAGATCCCAGCAGAATGCTCGTACTAGGATTTCCTATAATTTGAATTATGCAATACCGAAAATATGTACGAGCGGAAGCTTAGAGAAATTTCTCTTTTGTGGCCCCAAGAGTGTTTATTGTCTTGGATGAACATATTAAGTTATCCAAAACGAGGGCCATTTTCAGGAGAAGTGTACAAGTGTGGGTTTTGTCTAAGGGAAGAGACCATTGCAGGAGACTGCTGCGAGACATTGCATAGATTTATATATGGTACTATTAAGCGTGTTGGCCAGATGTTTATTGAAATTTATGTTTATGTAATATCTTGTATTTGTCGTATTCTTTAATGACATGCATGCTTCCACTTTCTATTTTATTGTATCCCAACTCAACACAGAGCTCTTGGTCTCATAGAGTTATATATTTTATTTTGTAATGTGTCTTTATATGAATAAATAAAAAAATAAAAGCTTTGACATCATCAAAACGGAGATAGAAATAGACACATCAAAGCTTCATTCCAAGTCAATCAAATCATAAGTATAAGCAATAACTAAAGTTAACAGAAATTAAAAATAAATAGAGCGTACCGGGTTTTAGAGAAGCTATTGAGAGATGTCCACACTGATTCCACAGAATAATTATAAAACTTACACCGATGCATAATATTAACAATGTAACTTTGAGATTTATTCTCAATAACATCATCTTGCAATCTGAAACATATTCCAAGGCATTATTCGTGGGCATTTTTAGATGTATCAGGACTGGTATTCCTAACACAATTATAGCGCAGTATAGCGCGTTTTTACGTACTGAATATGCGTTATAGCGCGCTGTAAATGCGTCCGGAATACCAGCTCAGGAGCGATAGTGTTTCAAATAAGTCACTTATCTATTTGCTCTGGATTTTGTAACTTTTCAAGTGCTTATTGTAAGTATAAAATTGAGAAATATTTTATGCTTTAAGACAGTCGTAGTTAGAATAGACACGCTAACATGACTCACAGCATATTTATAGTGAACTTTGAAATTACATTTTAAAAGATTTATGTAAATGAGCAATACGATAAATATATGATTTGCTTAAAATTATATGAAATGAAACATTTCACGTGCGATTTATAAAACACAAAACAACTTACCTTTTAACTTTCCATGTTCATGACTTATAGAATCGTATATATCGTAAATAATTTATTTATATATTTCACAGTGTTAACAACATATATTTATTCATGTCACCATGTTTCAAATGACAGAATGACCCATATCGATTCAGGTTTATTTTCATACGATTTCTGACAGCTGACAAAATTATTTTTAGTCGCTGTGTTGCTGTTTTTTCAACTACAGATTGCCTATCTAAAAATACGAGTTAGATATATAAATGTGCAAGTACTTACTCAATTGTACTTACACAAGATTTTTCTTTAGTGGCATCTTATAGACATTGTGTAGGTGTGTCCGTTTTTTTCAAAATTTAAAAATGAGCACCAAAATATAAACGAAATGGTAAAGGTGTATGCCTCATTTGAAAGGTTTTTTCCGCTCTACAAGATATTGTGTTTGCTTTTACGTTACATCCTATATTATTTTACTTTATTACAAGCCTTCAAAATGGAATGTCAAGTCGATGAAATTGAGCATTTCGGACACTTTTATTCGCGTTCAATCGGGTGAATAAGGCTGTCAATGCTTAATATTAACGCAGTGTACCTACCATGAAGATGCTTTGAATTATTAACTAATTTATTGTAAAATACTAAAGAAGAATATACTATCGATTGATTTGTTGTATTTTTTTTTGTTCTCATGATTTAGAAAAAAAAACGGACATAATTTGCGTGAACACCCAATATAATATATTGATAATAAAAATTATAAAAGTAAATGATCTGTTGGGAACATCTTTTATATTTTTCTTACGTCTGCTTTTAAGTGGAGCATGTGGACATCACGAAACGTCTTCAGGAGACAATCCTCCTTAGCTGTGTTCCGAATACAGCAAAAAAAAAAAAACAATCCACGGTCTTCCAAGACGGAGCCCGCAGGCGTGAACAGGAGGCAACTTGGTTTAAGGCTCACCTGAGGCATTCACATCACGTGTCCGAGCCAGGTCCACCGTCTTCACAAAGACGTTCGTTATAGGGGGCTGTTGCGTCCGTTCTCAGACTTCAATGATGGTTATAAAACTGGGGAACATGATATAAATTAAGTAAATACCTATGTTTATATTAACATAATAAAGAACGAATGAAGTATGTAAAAAATGTGTAGATGTTAAAAAAGACGCAGTACTGAAAAATAAAAATATAAAATTTTCAGCATAATTTTACCATTTCTACTTTATTGATACATAAATAACATTTCATTTTGACAAGTGATGTTTTTTGGGACTCCAGTTACAAAGATAGCAAATATAAACTAAACTTTTCAGTCTAAATGTTTCGCTTGAAAAGTCTTACTATTGCCAAATAAATTTTATCAAAAGCTCGGAATTCGTTAACCTACATATGTACTTGGCATGCCAGTTCGAACTTTTAATATATTGTAGGTATACTCGTACATATAGGTACCTAGTACCTACCTAAGTATATATTATCAACCTACCAAGTTATATTAAAAAAAAATAATTAAAGTACTTACATATTAAAGCTCTTTTACATATTTATATTGTTAATGCCCGTAGAAATACAAGTATCAATAAAAAAGAAGTGGAAAAGAATCAATAATGAGGAAATTCATTATTATACCATGTCCGCTACTTAGTTGGAGCATATGCTGTCCACAAAGATCCCCCAAGCATCTCTGTCGGCTGTCAGCTCCTGCGCACCCTCCCAAGTCAGGTTCACGTCCCGTAGTTCTGACACGAACTGCCGACGAACAGTCATTAGTGGACGTCCAGGACGTCGAGAACCTGATGCCTTGCAAAGTAGGCAAACGTGGTTGAGGCTCTCAGGAGACATCCGCAGCACATGGCCAAGCCAACCGTATCGCCTACGCTCGATGACAGTTGTCACCGAAGTTTGCTGCGTCCGTTCTCTTATTATTTCATTCCTAACAAAGTCAAACCACCGCACACGCAATTTTCTTCTGAGACACCTATTATATAAACTCAGAATTTTGCTGCTTTGGGCCCTAGTGAGGTGCCACGATTCACATCCATAGAGGAGAACAGGTGTTATGCAGGCGTTATATAGGCGGCATTTGGTTTTCAGTGAGTTTCATGGGGAAGTTCAGTGGTTTTTTAATTTAATTTATTTGTTGATAGACTGTTAAACGAAGTCTTTTTAAAAAATATTTGAATGTATCGTATTATCAGCGCCACAGATATATTAATTATCTATTCAGTGATTAGCGCTATAATTTTTCAAAGTTTTGTATTTCTGAAATTACTCCTCGTGTGACGTTTCAAGTTTTCTTCCGCTTCTTCTCGTCAGTTCAGCCGACTGGTCCGTTGACTTACCGTAAACCGGAAATCTTTCACAACTCTCTTATCATTGGTTGATTCATATATACTAGTGAAGTTGTTCAAAGTAGTTCGTTTTTATTATAATGTTTTTTAATATATTGAGTTTTTCTACTGACATTTCTTGGTGGAACTGCATTTTAATTATGATAATAAAAATACGTATATTCCACTTTTTAAAATATTTTTTACCAATGACCGGGTTTTTTGATCGACATCGACTGGTCCCACCGGCCTCACTATGTACGTATTTTTATTATTATCATAAAAATATAATATTTTTTTCCATACATTTTCATGAACATTTGCCGTATAATTTAATGCTCTCATTTTTACCACGCGTAAGAAAAAAAAATGCATATCCTTTTTTCCGTGGGGCTGAACTTCCTCATTGCGAAATTCATTGATAATTTGAATTTCACTGCTGCGTTTTTTTATTTTTGTTCTTTTAATTTGCCCGTATATTTTAATTTTGTGAGCCATTTTCTACAAGTTGTAAATAATTATCTTTAAATAAAAATTGCAATCAAGTTGTGGTAGAGAGGGGTTCGAACTTCGGACCCCTGACTAAAAAGTCCACGATACTAGCCGCAGGACCACAACTCAGTTTGTTTTTATTTATTATTAATATTTAAATATGAAAAATAATTCATTTCTTACTCCACAATAACGGCAGATTTAAATTACTCATAAGGGTTTCGAATGTTATTTTTGATATGGGTGGATCATTTCAATTGAATGGCCATATCTTAAAAAAATGCACTCCTTCAAGATCGATAATTAGAGCTGTAAACTGGAGATGCATACTCTAGTTGTGATTGAACAAAATAAAATTAGATATTATCTTTAAATAAAAATTGCAATCAAGTTGTGGTAGAGAGGGGTTCGAACTTCGGACCCCTGACTAAAAAGTCCACGATACTAGCCGCAGGACCACAACTCAGTTTGTTTTTATTTATTATTAATATTTAAATATGAAAAATAATTCATTTCTTACTCCACAATAACGGCAGATTTAAATTACTCATAAGGGTTTCGAATGTTATTTTTGATATGGGTGGATCATTTCAATTGAATGGCCATATCTTAAAAAAATGCACTCCTTCAAGATCGATAATTAGAGCTGTAAACTGGAGATGCATACTCTAGTTGTGATTGAACAAAATAAAATTAGATATGATTGTTCCAAAAATTTGAAAATATTGAGTGTTTCCAATAACAAAACCAAATATTTGCATATCCTTATTGCAAATGATTTCATAGTGACGTGAGAAAGATAACTTCGTATCAAAATAATTAGGACCAAGTCTTTAATGAAATAAACTTTTTTTTTGCTATGTTATTAATAAAGTATTTAGAGTCGACGGGTTTTATTAGAACCACAACCAGGTCCGGTAGTTCCAACCGTTCAGTTAGGTTATTTATATTTTGCAGAATATTATCAATACTTGATTAGTAAAAGACGGTTATATTCAGTAAAAAAATGGGTTATATTTATGTGTTATGTGTATGCGCATAGGTATATTTTATATGTATGTGTGTGTGTATATACATATATATATGAATATGTCTATACATGTAAATTTACATTTTATTTATCTGTTATAAATTAACTTGTAAATTATTATTATGTATTAAAATGTAACTGCCTGGCTTGGAACGGGGTATGTAGTATGTACCCTTGTTAGTTGGACAAAGTTTTTAGCAAAACGATGTAAATTAAATATCATAAAATGTATGAAAAAGTATTTTTTGAACAATTTTAAATAAAATACATTTTATAGCGTACTGACAGTCAGTGTCTTTGCTATGGTAACGAGTTTCACAAAAAAAAAATCTAATGAAATAATTACCTCCGTCCTCATTAATCTGCATAAAGTTTGTATTCCTTAGGAATAATTTAATTAACTTTCCTCTATGTGCAGCTGACAGAGAGTCCCTCGGGACTTTATACCAGCTGCGGGTAGATAGTGAGCTCTTAGATTCCCTCACTCTATGGTGATTTGCTGTCTCTTCATTTCCATTTGTTGAAGGCAACACAATGTTTTTTGGTAAATATGAAATGCGGTTGGAAAGGCAATAACTTGTCTATTTGTTACACGTAATTTTTGAGGATAAAATAATTTATTTTGTTCATTTACGAATAACTATTTTATTTGATTTAGTTCAATGATCTATGACTAACCCTCTGAACTTAATTTATCTTACACTCACTGTTTACAAAAAAGCAGAGAAAATTTATTTTAAACACAAAACCTTTTGGTTACGCCACATTTACTATTTGAATTGTGTATTGCACATTTACTAGGTTGCTGCGTTAAATTTATTGCTACCTACTGTGTGAATGTTGCAATTATGCTACTGAGGGTGCAATCTTATTTCTCTCCAGCCCAATAACACCTGGGCTGCTATTCCAAACGCTCTCGCGGCCGTAGGAAAAACTTTTATGGCGTGTATTTACATACTAAATATGTATATAACATACTACAGTACATAGATACTAATAGTATGTAAATACGCGCTATAAAAGTATTGTATACGGCCACAAAAGCGTTCGGAAAAGTAGCTCTCCACTGTGTCTCAAGTTATTACATCCACTGTGTTGTGTTATCGTGTGCATCAATAATCAAGAAAACGACAAGAGCATAATTGACCACAGGACATCTGATAGAGCCTGCCATGAGAGAAGTTCGAACATTAAGGTTGGAAGAATCCCACTATAAGGTAGGAAATTGCATTAATTTGTGTTGGGATTCAGTGGTAAAGTATATGAAGATCACGGAATTGCGACCCCGAAATCCGCGAACCAGCAAAACCGCAAATTCGTTCGTCTACCTGATATCTGGCGAGTGGCGCGATCACCTTTTATAAGTAATTTAATGATCATTGAAATTTTTTTCTCCTTGTGGTATTTTTTTCAACGCAATTCTGGGTGCAGACCAAGTTTCTGAGAACAAGCTTCGCAAAACAACACGGTTTCTTTTCTCCTTCCCTTTTTGACACTGCACACTGACCAGTTATTGGATCCACTTTTCTCCTTTTGGCTAAGAAGTATTACTTTCAATCTTATTTCGTCGTCAAAAAGTTTACCTACGCAACGGGCTGGGCTGGCCATTCTTCAAACGTTGAATGACATGGAATGACAATAATTGTAAAAATTTGATTTATTTTGATCCGTATTTTGAAATAGAAATCTGTGTTATCAAGTATTTCTTTCTTCATTAATTAGAAAGGTTTATTTGTTCTTCAAAACATAGTTGTAATAATATAGTTTTATGTCTAAAAATAAGAAAATTACCGCGTTTTTTACATGACAGTTCGCTCGGGCAGGATTCTCCCGCCATAGGTGCTGAAGCGTATTTTAATTTCAGGCGGGTGGCTCACACCAAAGGAGTTGTGAGGGCCAACATAGTCACATATTTTGCAAAATTATCTTAATTTGTTTAGGTATCTAATTCTCTTATTGCATCATTCTCATATGAATTTATAGACTGAGGTTAATACCGTAGTTTTAGATAGTGTTAGAATGTAAATTAAATAACAGTTCGCCACAGCTGTCTTTCTGTAAATGAATCCCGTGATTACCAAACCTTTGAAATGAAAGTTTAGACTTTCAGGAAAAACGTGACCTGAATATATTGCCCAAGTATTGGACAGATCTAGCTCAGCGCCCGACGCCGACGATCCGTGAGGGCAAACAGCGAATCTCAGATCGTAATTTACCAAAGGATTTCCTCCGTTGAATAAAAAATCAAAGAAAGCACACCTCACCATCCAAAAGAAGATTCACTCACCATTCAATAGATTATATTAGGAAGTTCAGTCCTTCGAGTTCGAGTATTGTCTATCATCCTGTTAACCTTAATAATAAGTTTTTTTTTTTTTTCATTTTCCCTTTTTTTTTTGCACCACAACAGGCCTGGAGGCCCAATTACAGTGGTGAATTACAGAATGCTATAGAATGTTAAAGAATGCTATCTTTGTTTAGTTTTTTTATATTTTACTTTTTGTGCTGTTACATATTCACTTAATTGCCATGCTTACTAGTTCTTTGCTCAATGTATTATTATTGTGTTTTTTTTATTATTTTTTATCGTTAACTTTTTTAAAATCATTCTTATGTTGTTAAAATTCCATTCGTCGATGCGTTTTGTAGCTGCAAGGCTTTTTGTGATGTTAGCTATCATATTCTGTAAATGTTATTAACTATCAAATATCTAAATTTGGTAAATAGGGTCTAGAATTTCAACCGTCCTTGCGCTCAGTAGCTGCAAGACTTGTTGTTATCTAACTTCTATTTTTATAAATTTGCTTTTTATTTCGTTTTTTAAAATATCACTTAAACTCGAAACTTCATTGTCAAATATTGAAAAAAATATATAAATAGTGGCTAGATTTCTTATTGTCCATGCGCTCTGTAGCTGCAAGACGTGCTGTTATCTAGCTCTAATATATCATAATTGTCATATATCTTAATTGGAGACGAGGAACTAGAATCCCAACCGTCCATGCGTTCTGTAGCTGCAAGACGTGCTGGGGTATTTACTTATTGTACGGCGCCCTTGAGGTGATTTTCACAAAAATGGCGCTTTATAAATTATCCAAACATTATTATAATTATTATTATTACGGGAAATAGGATATAAAAATATTTTCATTCACGCGGTAAAAATTAGAGCATTTAATTGTACAGTGAACTTACTCAAAAATGAATTAAAAATTTTTTTTTGATGAAAATGAACTACGTCACTTTTTTATTTTTATTTATTCTCACAAATTTAAATATACATATATTACATAAAAATAATAACGTATCCCTAACTCAATGAGGCCATGAGCACTGTCGTTAGAATACAACATAGTAGAAAGTGGAAGCATGCATATTATTAAACAATACCTACCAAAAATAAAATTAAAAAATTGATATATAAACATATGTTCTAATTAAGATCTGGACAACACACTTCATAGTACCTAAATCTATGCAATATCTCGCAACAGTTTCCTGCAATGGTCTCTTCCCTTATACAAAATCCAAACTTGTACACTTCTCCTGAAAATGGCTTTCGTTTTGGAGACCTTAATATGTTCATCCAGGACATTAAACACTCTTTAGAATCAACTAACCAATTACATTTTTTTAAACATTTTTTACATATTTTTTTTTGCACCACAACAGGCCAGGAGGCCTAATTACAGTGGTGAATTACATCACAAAGCACCCAGGCTTGAGAAAAATCACATTTTAATTTTTGTGTTCTCACCGGGAATCGAACCCGGAACCTTCCGTGCGTGAATCGAGCGTCTCGACCACTACACCACGGAGGCCGCCTACACCGTTGTTACGTGTTGTGATAGATTTCCAGTTTCCGGTAGTATTTTTTTTCAACGTTTAGTGTATTTTAACGCTACGAGGGCTCTACTTTTAAATGACAGCAGAACTCATAGACGAGAACTTGTGACGTCACGGGCGGAGTAATTAAAAAATTATAAATCTTTTAAAATCATAGCGATGATAATACGATAGATAACTATGAAAAAAATTCGCTTAGTTTTATAACCTCTACTAACAAGTAAATAAAACCCACTGGACTTCCTTATGTACACTTCATCCTACACAATACAATGTTATTATTAGAGAATAATATTACTACATAGTACGCCTCCTCGAGTGTTAAATGTATAAGGAAAATGTGTGTACCTACCTTGTAGGCTTTTACATGTTTATATATATTTATATATAAATATCAGACATATTATACACAAAGGTAGCAAAAAATTGAAAATGAAGTAATAAGAAAAAGAAAATAAAAATATATAAAACTAATCTCACATATAGTACATACATATATTCCAGTAGAGAGAACAGAAGTTCATTTTTTACCATCGGTTATATTAAATATTAAAAGAATCTTAAAATTAGAAGAATGTATAAAAATAATAATTAAGAATACAGATATAAGTTAATAAAAAGGTATACAATATAAAAAAAACATAGTATTATTTAAGTATTTGAATTTGGAGATAATAAATTGATACACTGCCTTTAAAAATTCAAAAGTGTTGTATTAAATATATATATATATCATTTGCGTGTTCCTATAATCATTTAAAGAAACTGCGGTTATCTTTTGAACAGTTGCAAAAATTATAATTTCTAAAATTGATTGGTGAGTTTTTAAAGACGCTTACCAGTAAGAATATTTTCATGTGTGTCCTATTTTAAGATTCAAAATCAAAATAACATTTTTCAAACGAATCTTGGTATCATAGATTTCTAATATCACATCCTTTCGGATGTGATATTTATTCATTGATTTTAGAGCATTTCCATCGCCTAGCATTCTTTAGTTGGAGTGACAAGCGGAATGTCATGCCGATTCCTCGCAGAACTTACTTCAATGGCTTTCATTCCGTAAATGGGTTACGCCATTATTTGTAGTGCTCTCGATTTGACAATTACAGTAATTGGATTACCTGCCATTCATTTGCGGCGTGATTGAGGGGCAAATTTTGATATCCCAGTTAACTCAGTCGGTAAAGTGTGAGACTGAATTTCAGGGTTGTCGGGTTCGAGCCCCATGCTGGAAAAAAAACGATTGAGAAAGTAAGGGATTGATTGGGTTTTAAAAAATGCAACAACAAAACATTATTCGACAAAAGATAACCCGAATGATCGCTTAACCAGCGTATTTTTTGGATGAGATGACGCAAAAACATTAATTAGAAGATCACAAAGTATTTTCTTTATTTGATTAAATATCGATACACTCTTAGAGACATCTCTAATTTTGTTTTAAAAATTTCCGCTTTGGAATTATTTTCTCCTGTTTTCTAAGTGCAAGTATTATTTTCTACATTTTATCTTAGTGAAATAGGGAAATATCACGTTTCTTTTATTACAATTTTTAATTTATAAGGGTCTATGAAATACTGACGAGTAAAAAGATTTTTTGTACTTATTTTAGCATAAGAAATATTTCAAATTTATAATTTTAAATTCCCGCGAAAACGGTTTATTGAATTGGCCGCGCCCCTAATACGTCACGATTCGGTTAAATTTTGAACTTTGTTGGTGACCTGTATATAATAAAACCACGTAAAAGTTTAAATAAATATAGCATCGCCATCGTCACGAATCTTGATGTCACAATTGAAGGGCTGATATAAAAAACAACACTTGTCAGTTGTTTTAAGATTTTGAGATAATAATGTCAAACGTTCATAAATTATATTCTCTATGGATTTGTTTATACTGTACATTAAAAAACAACTCATTATATGAACTACAAGGCTTTAAAGTTTGTTTTATTTCGGTAAAAAGAACACACGTCATGTGCTGCGAACTGTTTTGACATATTCTGTTTTTGATTTCAGCCCTTCAATTGTCAAGTCCAAACATGTCACGATTTTGTGAAGACATATTTTTAAACAATTTTATTTTAAAAGTTATGGATGAAAACATTTTTCCACAATATCCATATTGACTTTTAAATTAAATTAATTTTTCTTAATCCGTTTCACGTATTTTTATCGGTATTCGCAGTATGTGATATTTCCTAACAGCAATAATTATCTAGAGAAGCCCTTAAGCTCTATTGTATGGAACAAAAGCATTCCAAATTTTTGGTTTGATTTTAGTTTGGGTTTTAGTTTAAGAACAAACGTGTAGTGGATGGTTTCGGTCAGCGTTCGCAATTTTCAACGCTAGTTCTAAGCCCGCTGTATTGCTGTAATCTCTTAGCTAAGCTCGTGGTCAATAATCACATAATGTTTTTTCTCCGTACGAGCGTCTCTATTAGGTTTTTACTTTAAGGATATTTCCTATTTGAAACTCATCCTTCTTCATGTCTATTTCTCTATTTAAAAAAAATAAATATATTTCCGAATATTAATATGAATATTATTGAATTTCCAGTGAAAGTTCTTGCCCCTTCTTCTTCTTCTTATGAGCCCATTTCTCTCCACTGCTGGATATAGGCTTCTTCCAAATTTTTCCATGTTCTTTTGTCCTAGACACTCTGTTTCCATCCATGGCCCACGAGTTCGACGACGTCATCAGTTCATCTCCTTTGTGGTCTCCCTACTTTCCTTTTACTTCCGTAGGGTCTTCGGATTAGTATTTTGGGGGTCCACCTATCACTTCTTGTCTCGCCACATGACCCGCCCACTGCCATTTTTGTCTTCCCACTCTTTCTGTGATATCGGTCACCTTTGTACGGCGTCTTATCTCCTCATTCCTTATTCGGTCTCTTAAGGAGACGCCCAACATTTGTCTTTCCATGGACCGCTGAGTGCACTTAATTTTGTGAACACTTCTAGCAGTGAGTGACATGGTTTCAAAACCGTATGTTACCACCAGCTTTCTTTCTTTACTTTCTGCTTTCCAAACGCAGCCCAACTTAACCCGATTCGTCTAGGCAGTTCTGCAGTTTGATTAAATTTTCCCAATTTAATTTTGTGCCCAAGGTAAATGTACTCGTCAACAGCACCGATAGTTGTACTCGCCTCCACATACCCGAAAAACCGTTTTACAGACCGTGGATCTTTCAATTGGTTTCACTAATACAAAAAGAAATGTTATTTTGCCAATAACGATTACTCTTTTCAATCTTACATTTTTTAATCTCGTAAATTGCGATTGTGAGCGTGGAAAATTACATGGAGGCCCTTTGTCGGATATTGTCATTCTTCCTCACGATCGTATGGCAGACACGAATTGTAGCAAAAACTGTGTTCACCTACTTGTATCAAATTCAGCTACAAAAGAAGATATGTTTACAGTATGGTTACAGTATTTTAATTAATTTAAATTTAAAATTAATTTAGTGACATAAAATTAGACCTCCATTTTTTTATTATTTCTTAACTCTTAGCTTAAAAACTGGATTGTAAAATGTAGCCAAAATTTAAATGCTTTGGTCGGTAACGGTAACGACAATTTTTCCAAGGAGACTTCAGATTCTTCTCAGATGCTTCGTGCGATATGTGGCGGGCAAGCTGAATTGTACAATATGGTTGGTCTTTCAATTGCTTTTTACATTAACACTTTGTATCCCGTAGCTGTGTAAACACGTGATTATATAACCACGCGTTGTGTCCCGGTCCCATATTTTCACGTGGTTTACCAGCTGTCTAAAAAAGTGCATTTTATTGACATCTAGTGACTTCTATTAGTACTTTTTCGCTGCTGGTAAACCACGTAAAAACACGGGACCGGGACATAACGCATGGTTATTATAATCAAGTGTTTTCACGCCCCCGGGATACAGAGCACAATAAAAGGAGTGAGACCCTGTATATGTGTGAACATTGCAATGTGGCTCTCTCCATAAAGGCCAATATCGACAAAACTATCATAAAAACATTACTTATTAAATTGTTTAAAATAAATATGAGAAGTTTCAATTGATTTAACCTAGTATTTTCATAATTATGTCACTTTTAAGAAACTCTTCACAAAGCATGACATTTCACAAAAATGGGCCGGGCACAGGGTAAATTCTATGTGTGTTAATTAAACATTAGTGTATTTGCGCGATACAATAATTTGCATCACTTGTTTGGAAACACTATTAATTTGTTAAAATTTTCATGATAAGATTTAAAAAAAACTGCTAAAGTATATTTGACAATGTTCAACAATTATATTATCAATAATTTGGTAAGTATTTTTATTTGATTATACTGCCGTCATAGGAAAGAAAGACGCATCTAACGTTTTTTTCGAAAATGAGTTAAATACATATTTGGAATCAGGAGAAAAATACGCATCTACTAAAGTACATCTATCTTCCTTAAATAACCACAACCCTATTATTTTCACCTGTAAATGAGACTTAACTGCAAAAAGTCTTGAAGATTACTAAATATAAAAGGCTGTTCTAACTTTTGTAATTATTATTAAAGACTCATCAAAATACTTATTTTTTCTTCCATTCCGTTTTTAAAAACATTTGAAATGAATGTACCTACTCGTTTTCAATTAAATGTAAAATCTGCTAGTAATTTCGAAGATACATAATTGATTATTAAGGTCGGCGTTACTAGTTTGAAAAACAGTAAATGGTCAGTAACGTCTATTTTATTTAGTTGAGTAGAATCAATTGGCACATTAACACTAAAAAAAAGACGTTTACTTAATTACTAAATAAAAAAGGCGTTTTTTGCAAGAAACGTCTTTTTATTGAAATAAAACATGTTTTCTTGTATTTTTTTTTTACTAAAAAAATGTGAAAATGTAAATTTTTAAATTATAACGTAAAATTTATTAAAATTAAGATATATATGTCGTTAGGGCAAGCCATACTATCGCTTAATAATATACTTAATTTTTGTAGCATTTTTCACACAGAGAATTTTTCAATCTCCGAGTTACAAAATATTTATTTTCTCCGTTTTTTGTTTTATGTAGAAACGTCCTTCTTTTTTATGACGACAGTATACCGTAGGCGCTTTGAATGATTTAGGTACAATTATTACTGTAGAGTCATCAAATAAACAACTTATCCATGTAATCTATTAATTCTCACACGTATACACTTGATATATCTGTGATGTTCGATAAGCCGGATTTGTGACAATACGCATCTATGTTCATTCATTGAAATATTCATGAAATACATCGTGTTTCATTCCGGTAAAACATTAAAGTGAAAACATTTGATGAAATAATACTTAATATTTGGATATAACATACAATACATACATGTATTGCCAATCATAATGTGATAAGAACTCATAACAGAACTAAATTAATTAATAACAAGTTTAATTGACAATAGGTGAGTTCCATTTTTTTACACTTTTATTATTTTTACTACAGTAACTTAGTTTTATTTAATTTAAAATATCAGATGGTTTTAACCAGGTTGTGGTCTCATGGTAATGTTGTGGACACACGGATCAAAGGTGCGTTGTTTAAATTCCACTCTACCACAACTCGATTCCTATTTTTCCATTACAAGTTATATAAGACAAACGAGTGGAGGCGTATATAATATTAAAAAAATAAAAATAAAAAAAAAGTTATATACGACATTTCACGTCACACGTCGAGCTCTCTATTTCATGTGCCAGCAGTTTGTACAACTATGCCCAGAACTCTCCACTTATACGTTTTGCTCGTGAATATAATTTGAACTTTCCCTTTATTGGTCCATTTGATTGTAAAAAAATAACATTTAAAATGCGCGTCTTAACTTTTTGAAACATACTTTTTGTCATATTCTTAGTTTCAATAATAAAGTCTTATTTTATGTTATTTTATTTTATTTTATCTCTAATTCTTAATATTTTATATATATTTATATTTTCTACACTTGTGCAATAATATTTACACGCATGTCCACCCTTATTCCAATATAACACCCACTCACCCACCCTCTAACCCACTTACACTCACACAAACACACTAGTATGCATTGTACGTGTATTTAATGTATTTCTGTGGATATCTGTCATTGGTTTTATTCTCTGTATATTTTATTTGTTATATTTTTGTTACGTGTATTACTGTTAATATCCCCAATAAATAAAAATAAATAAATTAAGGAATGTTTTAAAAATGAAATGTTCGTGTAAATAACAAGAATTCAAATATTTATTTATTAAAAAAAATAAAAACTAAGCCGGTGACCACGCGATCATACTTTACACAAATAAGATAATTATGAAGGTTCTGTCAGAAACAACATATTCTTATCGGAGTAATTTATTTATTTATAAAAATATCATTGAGGTATATAACAAGAGTAAGCATGAGCGTTTGATATATGTTCCCTCAAACTGCGGCCAATTGGCATATGTTTGATAGAAAAGACTTTAGTTTATTGCGAGCATTCCCCGGCTACTTTTCTCCTCGCAATTACTAAAATGCCTATATGTACGCTAAGATACTGCACTAATCGATCTGGAAAAATTAGAAAAAGCGATGCTATAACCTCTCACCGGTAAGTATTGTTTTTATCTGGATCAATACTTGTTTAAAATAGCTATTTTAATGTTATAAAACGTTTTGTTAATATGTTACCCAGTATTTATTAGTCGTAAGCTATCTTCTGTCCTGGGTCCCAATCACAATGGGAAGCTAGCAGAATTATCCTCGGCTGTCTATAAAGAAAAACTGATATTTGTGTACGATAATGAGTATATTTGCGTGAATATTTAAAGGAATTTCCACGATAACCTCTAATTAAACATGTTTAGAAGAAAAAAATGTATTCATATTTTGCTTTTCATACAAAAAACTTAATTTTACTTAAAGATACGCCCTGCTCAGTTAGTTGGGCGTATTGTGAAACGATTAACAAAGGTGACAAAAGTGATTTGAATAGGAATTAACAAAAAAAGCATTCCATCATCGCTTTATTCGCGCACCTAGAAGTGACTCACTCGCAGCAATAATTTATTATACTTGTACATAAAGGCAGCGTTGCTGAAATCGAGAGACAAAATGCTATGGATCGCTATGCGATAGAGAAACTGAAAATAGTTTGGCAACAACGTAGTTTCACTAAATCTCCAAAAAAAATGGTTTAAACTCGTATTTTTCGTCTATTTTCTTGTACGCCGTAGAAACGTGGACCCTGAGAGAAAGATAAAAAAGAAAGATAGACGCTGGCGTAGAATGCTGCGGATACTAATGCCCCTATAACCCGAGAACTGGATATTGAACAGCTCTATCTTTCACTGTGCAAACCCGTGTTCTCAGATACTTTGGCCACGTTATGAGACGAAGAGACAATATAGAAAAAATAGCTGTGCAAGGACGAGCAGAGGGAACTCAACCCCGTGGAAGAAGACAGAGGCAACTGGCGTCCCTCTTCAGGAGGCCTCCAGAAGCGCAGAAGATAGAAGCGGGTGGAAGCGGATAACGTGCTTCCCTCCTGCCACCGTGACCACGACTGGTCTGCCAAGGGCAAATGACTAAGAAGAAGAGGAAGAACATGATGCAAGGCAATATTTAAAATACCTAAATGAATATTTCTAGGCAACCATGCCGGAAACTTACACAAATCCTGACAGGACATGGTGGATTTATGACCTATTTACACAGATTCAAGATATCTGAGATCAACGCTTGCCCATGCGATGATGTTACTCTCCAAGATGTCTCCCATCTATTGATGGATTTCCCCTTTTTTAGACTGCAGAGAATGCAACTGGAGGCGCGATGCAGAAGTCTAAATGAGGATTTGCACTATGTTCATGTAGTAATTAGTCATAAGGACTTGTCAAGAGAGGTAACAGTATACATGATATATATAGTAAAGGCAATAAAAGGTATCAATGCTAGCAGGACACCAAATGCCGAACACTCTTCAAGTGGATCGGAAAATCTGTTGATGAATTTCAACAGTCCGCCTTCTCCTGACGAGTTTTCTGTGGTTTTCTCGCCACTAGAGTAAATGCGGAGAGGCTCCAGAAACAGGCCACAGCCGAAACCTCCCACCCGATCCTTACATAATATATCAACTAAATAACTAAACAAAGTTTTTCATTGAAGTAAATTTAATAGAATAAGTGTTTTTTCTTTAAGTAAACAAATAAATACCTATCCCTTTGAAGTAAATATAAACCTTGTACATTACGAGCAAGGTGAAAGAATGATGCAATTCACGTATTAAAAAAAAACCTTGCCGGGAATCGAACCCAGGACCTCAGAAATGGTAGGAAAATGCACTAACCAGTACACCTCGAGGCTGATTTATCCGTACTTAATTTTCTCTTTCATTTTAAACTGAGAGTTGACATCGAGCCAAACACTCGTCCCGGTTTCTAAATGTATTTCACACACAGAACTGCATTCTTCATTTATAAGGGAATTTTGTATATTGCTATTGTTGCAAATATAATTTGTCAAACTTCCAATAGACTGTTCATTTATTTTATTTAATTGGCTAGATTAGAATCGGCTGGATTTTTACTTAATCCGGTATAGGTAAATCTAAGTGCTCCGGCGAACACATGCAGTACCTGCCTTTTTCGCAAGGAAAATTTATAGCAACCGTATAAAGCTTTCCGCTAACCGAAGCTTTTAAATTTGGCAACTTGGCGAATTAAATTATTACCCTGGTGTTCGAACGAACTGCAAAAAAAAGATCGAGTTTCAAAAAAAAAGCAAAATAGAGAGTCACATTTGTTTCGAAATAATACGGTAAAATTTTATTTTTTTAAAATAAAAAATGTAATAATGCTTTTTTATAAAATAATATTATATCATTCATCTTTTAATTTCACACATACACTTGTTTACTTTCTAGACACAGAGAGGTATGCGCAAGTGAAGGGTGATAACGACTAGTTATGAAACGGATAGTGGTTTGGCCGGATTCCGGATATCCGGAAAGCCCCTAGGCTGGATAGCCGGATATCTGGCGGCCGGATATCCGGCTCATTGTCTAGTAAAAAAGTAAAAACCACCCCGATACTCGAATTTCTCTTATAGTTGAAAACGGTTAAAATATTTTCATGATATTATCGATTAATGTGTTTATTAATTAAATAGTTATAATGGTTTTGCGTAGTTTCACCCTTTGCGTTTTTTTTAATGCGAGTACATTTTGAATTGAAAAATCATTTTTTATTTACCGTTTCATCTCAAATAATAACTAGTAACATTACTAGTAACAGTTCATGTTTTAAAATTTCGAAGTAATTTTTATACAATCAGATCCACCTAATATTGTTTTTTATTTGTTTTTAGTATATTTTGTTTAAAAGATACTATGTGTAACGTATCCCCCGTAAAAAAATAGGTTCTAGTGTACATTATTCTCGCATATAGTCCAGTCAAGCTAAGGTAAAAATCTTGAAAAAAATTATCTGGTGGAGAAAGTCCGCCTACTAGTGTAATGGTTGACGCTTTTGTATCCATGCCGATGTCCCAGGCTCGAATCCAGGAAGAGTCTAGAGAAACTATTGATTTAAAAGGTGGCCTTACAATGCGATATTTCGCGAGTTTGGCAAACGAGGAATTCAGTGGTTTAAAATAAAAATTGTTGATAAACTATCAAACAAGCCAAAAAAAAATAAAAAATATATATGTTTATCGTACTATCAGCGCTATGATCATTAAAAGTTCTCTTTGGTGAATTCTGCTAATTGGTTTTTTATAAAAGTATTTTTTAGGATTTTTTTCAAACATTTTTAAGTAACTTCGTAATATGTATATATATTAAATATATACAGCGTGTTCATTAAACCCTGAAACCACGATGATCAGTATGAGGAAGAAGACATATTGGCACATGAAAATAATTTTTTAGATAATAGTTATGATTAATATTTTATTTTTGAAAATTTTCTTTATTCTAATTTTTTTTTTAAATATGCTAATGTCTTCTTGCCCATACTGATCATCGTGATTTCGGATGTGACAAGGTTTAAAGAACACCCTGTATATATTTAAATAAATATTTGCGTTATTATGATTTACCCAAAGTCCCTGGACTGGCACCTGAAGCATTAGATTGATCATCTTACTTTCATGTAACAAAAATTATTAAAATATTCAGCGATTGGTGTACCAATGCCGTGCCTTATGCACCATTAGGTGAAGAAAGGGAATGTTGATGATGGTAATAATTGAATGCTCTAATTTTTACCACGTGTAAGAAAATATTTTTTATATTTTTTCCCGTGGCACCTGAAGTTCTTCATATTTACGAGTATATTATTAATATCAACAAAATAAATATTCGCAACAAATTTTGGCTCTCGAAGTCAAAAATATTCTCCCATAAAATATTGCTCTAAAATACTCCATTACGATGTTTTCGCAATCATGGCTCAATATATATGTAATGAAGAATACAGTTCTGATTGTGAAACAGAATTTGAATCCTGGACGAGTGTTTTTAACTCGATGGCTGCCGATAGGATTGTGACAGATTTCTGATTTACGGGAAGCTAACTGACCAATCAGAACTCACCGAGAGAACTTGTGACATCACGCGCGGAGTAATTTCAAAATCACAGCGCTGACGGTAAATAAAAAAAATAAATTGCTTTGTTTGAGATGGTCCATTAAAAAATAAATTTTGCCGATGGATCGATATTGTTTTTACTGAAATTAAAGTCATAAAAAACTATCTTAATTGATTGTATACAATACTTTACTATCAACGCTTGTCGACGTAAAAACGATTAGGGGAGTGTTAAGATGATTGGCCTCGTGACCCGCCAGGGGCGCACCGAGGGGGAGGAGATCTGGGCCAGTGGGGCGGCCAGGGCTGCGCTCGTTGCACTGGGCCCTCGCCCACCCCGGGCTCCGGGTACACCCCACCCGCGCCCCGCTCACTCCACTCGTCCACCGCAGCCAGCGCTATTCGACGCATGTGGATAGATAGTCATCTCAACATGCGAAATAATATTTAATGGGTTAGTTTTGTGATTAGTTTTTTTATAGTGTTATGACGTTGATATCAATCGGGATGATGGAAGCTGCAATTCTGACAAGTGATCACTTAAACCATTCAACAACAGGTCATAACCCTCGTAAATGCCGTGACTTCTATATTTTCTTACTGTTCTCCACATCTGTTGTCCGTTGTACGTAATATATATGTCAATTTAAAAAATATTTTTCAAACATTGTAAGTATCTAACACATCTATCAGCATCACTATTGTTTCATATCCGCACCTCATGGTGCATTGATGTGGTTTATCACTCTTTATTTAATTAAAAATAGTGTATTTCTTTACAAGGTTAATATTTTTGTATGTACGTACATATTCGTATTAATAATTTTTACATTAGGGTCATTCTAGAAGACGGCCATAGTTTTTTATAAATTAAACACTTGCTGATCTATCGCATATAAAACAGCGAATTCGTTTTTAATCAAGTATTTATAAGATAAATTGGCATGGGTTAGCTCAAAGTCTTATATGTTGATCGTGTTTATGAATATATCATATTGTATACCATTATTTTATTGCCCTTGTTTGTTTTTGCTACATAGTTTTATGTTCTTTTTGTTCAGTTTCTCGTAGATATGTTTTTTTCATATAACTGTTGTATTTAGCTTAGGCCGTATATTTTTTAATTATTTATTTATTAATACTTTTACATTGTTTGTGTTATTTTATTTATACAGAATAATGTTCCTTCACTGGGGTCCCGTGCCGAGGGAAACATTTTACAAAATGTGAAACATGCCTTAAATTAGTTATTTAACAAAGTTAACATTATAAAAATAATAAAAAAACGTAATGAAATCTAACTAAACGTAATAAACAATATAAACTAAAATAATCATAAAAAACATAACCAATTTATATAGACCAATAGACCAAATTTCAGAAACAATACACACATTTTACCTATTTGGCTTGATCCACTCATCGATCCGTGCGCAACCCACCTCCACTATCTATTTTTTAATAGCAATTTTATACTGTTAGTACTTACTAATTATCCTTATGGATAATGGAAGTAGATTGTACACTTTAACCGAGTAGTAGGCCAATCCTCTTTGACCCAAGGTTGTATTATTTTTTTAATTATTTGCAGCATCGGGGTGGAGTATCTAGTAACTCTTGTATTTGTAACGGAAGGTAGATAATAATGTTTATGTGCGTATAGTATCAGAGCATTTACATAAAGTTGTTTTATAGATTTTACATTAAGATTTTTTAATACACCGAGGGAGCTAGTTCTGATTGGAACTCTTAAGATTTTTATTTAAGCTCTATGTGCAATTATTATTTGTTTGATCAGTGTGTCATTTGCACATCCCCATCCAATTATTTCATATGCCAAAACTGATTGAGTTATTGCGTGATAAATTTTTACAAGTTATTTTAGGCTAATTATATTTCTTTTAGTTTAAAAAAGGAAATTTGCTTTTTCAATTTATTTTTAATATGTTTGACATGATAAATCCATCTTAAATTCCCATCTCTATAAATGCCTAAATATTTGATTGAATCTACTCTGTCCAACGATTTACAAATACATTTAATATTTGGAATTTTACTATTGTAATTGCAGCTGTAAATAGTTAAGGAAGCATTTGGATTACATTTAGTTTTATTATTTATTTAAATGTCATGTATTTTGTTTTCGATATAATAAATTAATAATTAAATAATGATGATATAAAAATAACGTGTTCAGAAAGTGAAAAACATAATATCGTAAAACACTGCGGTGGCCAACAACTCAACAATAGTATTTGTGGTAAGATGGCAGGGGCGAATCGTCTAAATAAGCGATTATGCACAGCTTACCATTTGACTTTTGATAAAAGTGTTTTGGAAAATAAATGAAATAATTACTATTTACTATAAATCACCACCACCGTTTATATCTTCACACAAACAATCGATAAAGTGCGCCCAGCGCCCAGCCCGTTCTCTGTGAACGATGAAACTAAATTCAGCTTATTCTCCATACAAAAAAATACACTATATTTTACGTCTTTAACCTGATCGTGTTTTTTTAGTACTAAAACAAGCTTGCGGATTACAAATATTATTTGAAGATTCTCTATTTGGAAACTAGTATTTCGGACATTATTTCCGAAGCATTTTTTTTTCTTTGATCGGATACCGTTGACATATTATGTATTACATAAAATATGTGACGTTTGCAGTGGCCGTTTTTAGCATTATTCATTTTAAAAGGAATCGGCCAATGCTCATTGTTGACATTTATTTTATTTTTATTTTTTTTTATTTGGGAAGTACAGTTACAAAGTTTTATATTTTACACAGTTAGACTTTACTCTAATGGACCAGTGAAGTTTCCATATTATAAATCTAATTATATGTTAGGCTATTAATGAAAGTACAAAAAGAGAAGGAAAAAAAAATAAGTAAATGGAAGTTGTTTAAAAATTAAAATTAAAGTAAAAAAAAAATGTTTTAAAGTTTGTAGTTTGTAGTTAGTATTTACAAATTGAAATAATATTAAAAATGAAGAAAATTTGTAAAAGTAATTAAAAGTTAAGAATTAAAATAAAGAATGAAAAACATGCTCAGATGTAAAAATAAAATAAAATAGTAATAACATTTTTAAAAAAAAGGAAAAACATAAATTTACACATACATATTTTAAGGGATTCAAAGAAACGATGAGAAGAATCTTTAAGTGAAATATAAGACAATAAATTTAAGTCGATTTAAAAAACATCTTCAAAATTAATGACACATTATAGTAAGAGCAGCAGTATATTGATTTTATATACATTTATAATAAAAGTAATTAAAAGTAGTTTAAAAGTATAAAAATTTGTCAATGCAGCAGAGAAAAAAGAAAGAATAACAGGTATAGCAAGTAATCTTTAAAATTTGAAAAAGCAATATAAGGAGAAGGTTTTAAACCAAGAGTAGTCGATAAAATTTAAATCAATCATAATCAAAATATCTGCTGAATGTCTTTTTGGTATTTATCAATAAACTTTTAATAAGTAGTGTATCAAACTAATATAGAATAAAGCTACTATCGCGTAGTTGATAATAATTGTTGTTTGAGTTGATTTTCTCAGAGCCACTGAAAACATATTCATTTACAATTACATTACTTGCACATTATGTACTTATATGTAGGTAAAATAAATTATATTTTTTTGTAGATTACCTAAAACAAATCACAGCTCACCACTGCAAGATAGTCATATGACCATATACAAATTTCGGACGCGTTTCCTTTGCCTTTGTCCGTTCCATTCCGTTTACCTTTAGCCACAATACAATACTCTAAAAGTAGGTAATTTATTAAATAGTTTTATCCCTTAAATAAAAATACAACCTTCTCACGACGGAAAGAGGACTCCGTAAAGATTATCTATGGATTTCGTACAACCGAGGAGTTTTATTTTTGTAAAAAGGGTACATTGATGCGACGGTGAAGATTCTGTTGACACTTTTACCAATAAAATGGTAATAGCAGTTCGGTAAGCGATATATTTGTGGACCAGTCTAGAGATCTTTCAAGCTTTGGCCACATTGTCTGTCAAGGTGCAAAACGCGGTAAAGTACTGTAGAGGGATTTTTTATTTATTATTTATACCAATCATTGCGCGCGAAGTATTTAATTATTTTTTTTATTTCTCTTCAATAAATTGTACAAAAAATGCGTAGGAAATGTGTTGTACAGAATGAATTGTGTACATATTTTTACAATTCGCATCATCATCATTGCAAGACTGCAAGTTTATTTACTTATTTCACTTAGTTGCAGGAAACCCAACATAAAATATTTTTTTAATTTCTCCTTAATGATTAAGGTTTTTTTTATACATCTCATATTACTATGTTCCATTACAAATCAGTGAATTCACAATTTTTTAGCCTTAGAACGGACTATTATCTAGTTGGGCGACAAATTGTGAATCGTAAATGTAATCTATATACATAAATGTGAATTGTTAACTGACTTTTTCGTTTATTTTGTTTCTCTTCTCTTCAATATAAATGTGTATGGATGTAAATCTGAATCAATGATTAATAAATAAATAATTTCACAATGAACAGAGGTTCATTGTTTCAGATCCCGACTAGCTAGGAATTTCCTGTGTTTGGGCAGGACCTTTTTTGTTACGTTATTAATAATAATAAAAGTTGAAACGTAAATAAAAATTACGAAATCTTGAAAAATCATAAAAAATAAGATGTAATTAAAATAAAAACCGACAAAATATTTTCACGAAGAAAAAAATCAATGGATATCAAAAGGTCTGATTTTTATCCGCTTCCTCGCCATCTACTTATATGCATAGCAACTGACAAACGTATTTATGTCCGGATCCAACATGTTAAAAAACTATGGAGCGTATGGTGTCCACAAAGAGCCTCCGGGCATCTCTGTCAGCTGCCAGCTACTATGCATCTTCCCTAGTCAGGTTCGCGTCTCGTAGTTCTGACGTGAACTACCAACAAACGGTCAGAAGCGGACGTTCAGGACGTCGAGAACCTAATGCTTTGTAAAGCAGGCAGGATCTTAGGAAGCATTCGTGGTTTGCTTTGGTCCAGCCAACCATATCGCCTCCGCTTAATGACAAATGTTGTCATAAATTCTCAAAACTGAGTATTTTTCTGTTCTGGGCCCTAGTGAGGCGCCACGATTCACACATACTTATTTTGTGGATGTAGAGATGTAGAAATATTGCAGTATAAAACCACCATTATATAATCTTTATTAGATTATTTCAATAAATCCAACAACAACAAAAATATATAGGTAATGTAGTAGAGTAAATAGTATTTTGAATGGCGGATTCATCAGGATTATTATAGGATTATATTCACCTGAATCGACTGATGTAACAGAAAATTGAATTACAAAGTACTAAATACTCACTTACTTACCAGTAAGCGGTTAAATACAAATATTTAATAACATTAAAAAATATATTTGACCACAAAGTTAATGCTTTAAATATTAAGAATTACACAGTGTTTTCTGCACCAAAGCAAATATGCAGACATTAATGAATAATGAGCAAAATTTAACACATATGATATTTTTATTTAATATAATGTACCTTTGATGTTTTTTTTTCTATAATTTAGTTATTTTTACTTTTTAAAGAAGAATTGTACTACTACTCCGAAAGTAATAAACAATTTCGATTTCAGGAATTTCAAAATGCAAATCGTGATGGATGTGTTTTTGTTTTCGTAAAATGGTGCATACGGTGTTACATTTCTCTCACAACAAGAAGATGCATTTACGAAAGCCGCATTGAGACTTATTGAAAATTTAATATCGGTGGATCAAAATGCATATGATTTCATACTTTGACCATGATTAATTGCACTTTCTTACCCGAACTTACTCGCTTCATTCACTGAAACATATCAGTATTCATTAGGTATATCTCGTAGATGGATGTCAGTGCTAAATGAGCTCCTGGCGTCATTGTGACCTGAGTAGATCTATTGTGAGGGATCCCCGTAAGTTAGTTCTCGCATTGCTAAATCTCCTCATCCTCGCCCGAGTCCTTAAAGTAACGAGCTGTTAGTCCACCGAGGAAGCGGCTTCATTAGTAATAGTACTATCTGCACTGCAAAACCTACATCTAGAAGTTTCAGAAAGATTCATTCTACTCATAGTAAGGTGTTTATTCAATCTGCAGTACAAAGCAATATTAACCTTTTGCAGTTTGTAAATAACCAAAAAGGTATACATTTTTTTGAGGTACAGACACCGATGTTGTGTTGATCATATTACTGCCTTTGAAGAAATATGGTGCCATATGTACTTTTAGCTGCAAATAAGGGTAAAGAAAGAAAGATCACGTTTAAGGTAAGAAATTATAAAAATTGTTCATTTTTGGTATCGTAGAACATGTAATTTTACACATTTATTTATTTTATTTTATTTATGGGAATTTTCATGGACACATTTATACAAAGAAAATGATTATAACAAAATTAGAAAAAACTCAATGGTTTATAGTAGACTTTGTGGGAGTGGAAGCGGGAGAGAGGTGTTTATAATTGAATTTGATTCAGTGATTGTTTGAAAGAAGACAACTTGTTATCAAAGAAATCAAGACTGGTATGTTTGTTGGCAGACCTGAGAATTCTGGGCATAGGGGAATGAAAACCGTTGTTAGTTCTATGGTTATCGGTATGAAAGAGTAAGTTTTGTCTGAGGTTTCTAGTTGGGATATTTAATTTTATTAAGCTCAGTAGTTCAGTCGCATCAAATATTGAGTTGAGAATTTGAAATAGGACTATAAGGTCGGATTTATTTTGACGGTCTTGAAGAGAAGATATATTGAAGGTAGTTTCTAACTCATTATAAGTATATAGGTCTCTGGATAAGCCCAACCTCCAGCCTATCTTTCTTTAAAATCGAATTTGAACTGATTCAATATTCTTGATGTGAACATCATAATATGGAGACCAGATAACAGAGGAATACTCTAGGTGCGGGCAAACTAGGGAAACATAACTGTACTTCTGTACATAAATTTTAATTTTAACTAAACATGTTATCAGTTGGTTCATTTAAATGTATTAAAAAAATATTCATCTGTAATTGTGCAACGAAATTTAATTTTATGCAAGGCGGTAAAAAATATATGGACACTGGGAAAAAAAAATGCTACCAAGCGACCTCTTACAACTTTACAGAAGACCCAATAAAAGTTTTTTTTATTATTAAAAAAAATCATGTATACGTATTATTTTAGGTTGATTCCTACATAACTTAAATTACGAGATTCTTTAGTGATTAAAAAACTAATTGGGTATTCTGTAAAGTTGCTACAAGTCGCTTTGTAACTTTTTCTTTAGCAGCGTCGATATATACGAGTATATCGACGGTGGAAAGGCAAAAGTTCCTAAGGGTAGGTAGGTAGTAGCAGCTTTACAGAAGAGCCAATTAAAATATCAAATAAATCCATCATTTCGGTGCGATTTTTTTAAAGAATTAAAATAAAACAACTTTAATTGGCTATTCTGTAAACTTAGGGTTCGATTAGGGTGAGATTAATCCACGTAACCAAAATAATCTAGATACGTTGCCGTTGGAGTACTAATGTAGTGCCTTGTGCACCACTGGGTGCCTATAGGTAAATAATCATGATAATAATTTAACAAGTTAATAAAAATATACTATTATTTATATTTAAAGCATCCACTTTGTGGTCAAAAATTTTACTAAATGTTATCAAATATTTATACATAACTACTTACCAAATTTTCCATGTCTACTGATTTCGATACATACCCGTTTGTATATTGGTTTAATTGGTGTTCTGACGAATAGGCGGGTACGTCTCGAAACCGGTAGACATAGAAAGGTCGGTAAATGGTTATGAACAATTATTTAATAATGTTTAGTAAAAATTTACTATTATTTCATTCAAATAACAAACGAACACCAATATTGACTCAATGAAAAATGGAAAATATTCCGATTTTAATTCATTAACTTAGAAGTTTGTTTTCATAATTATTTCATTGCTGTGAATGCTTCATGGCGAGTGGGTTTTAATTATCTGATTATGGCTTATGACAAGAAAAGTTCTTGACCAAGCATTTCCTTTTTCACTCTTGGCAGAACAATGTTTCCCCCTCCTTATCTCATTAGATCCCGACATCCATTATCCACCCTTAATGTTCAACTTGGTACATTTTCATTTTTTATTATTAAAAAAACGCCTTTCGAACGTTTTACGTCTGTATTCGCCAATTATGATGGATATACACACACAAGTATAAACATTTGTATAAAATAGAGGTAATTGGTATTGAGTTTGTATTTGATCGATTATTTTTTTTCTTTCGGAAAATAATAGACCGTTTCTAATGCTGATGCTACTACTACTACAACCATCACGCTATTTCCCCGTAGGGGTAGGCAGAGAGAATAGACCTCCACACACGTCTATCCTGGTATACATTCCTAGCTTCTTCCACATTCATACATCTTGTCATACATGCCCTTCGGTTCTGTCTGCTTTTGACATGACCAGACTTAAGATTTTGGTTTATCTGAGGCTAGGTAGGTAAAGAAAATTATTCAAAGTATTAACATTTAACTAAATGTTTTTAAATATTTGCACTTACCGACTTTTCGATGTCTACCGGTTTCGAGACGTACTCGTCTCTTCGTCAGGACACCAATTAAACCAACATGCAAAACCCACTATCAACCTTCACCATCGTTGTTGTATAAAACTATAAAAGCACCCCGACATGCATTTTATTAAGCAACCGTTATATGCACTGATTAGTTTATGAAAATAGTTTATGTTGTAGGAGAAATAATTTTTCAAAAAGGCAGGAGATAAAAGGAGGGGCATGAGTTTAATAGATATAGGGTGACCATTAACAATGGAACATCGTTTAACGGGCTAAATTGAAAGGTTCTTTGATTTTTGATAAAATATTTTCATAACCTATATGCACAACACTCTGTCCTTTATTGTTCTTGCTCAAATTATAGTGCTTTTATTAAATTTATTGATATATTTGACACACCCCATAATTTATTAAGACTCATTATTTCTGGCGGCGATACGCTCCCACTTCCTATTTAATGATGCGCACGCTTACGCACACCTGAACACTTACTCCCACACAAATACACACAAACCACGGCGTTTTTAATCAATATTTCTTGCAACCGTCCCAGGAATCGAATTTGGGACCTCAAGCAAGGTAGGCGAACGCGCAAACCACTGCACAACGAAGCGTATTTATCTCCACTCAATTTCCATATTAAGGATTTTTCCTGAAAGCAACCGCCGATTCGCAAACTCTCGTCCAGGGTTCTGGTTCTATTTCACACAGAGAGTTGTATTTTTGATCCGTTTGGACGCAGATTTTACATGTACATATACACTTTTGTAACAAAATATAGGTAATTGCTATTGTGTCGGTATTTGATAAGAAAAGTATTTTTTTATTTGGCAGATAACAGATCATCTAGTGTGGATTATGGGTAGCTGAAGTTAAATTTATTGTGATCTCATTGAGAATCGAACTCGGAATTCAAACAAACAAACTATCACAAATTGGAAAGTTCAAGCTGTTTTAGTAATATAAAAAATAGTGTTATATTATTAGGTCATACCCACGTCATACCTTAAGGAACCCGAAAACATTCCGCGTAGATTAATTTAAGAATAATGTGTCCTTCTTCAATCCAGTGTCAAGAATAAACAGATTATACACCATTGAAAACGTAGATATCGACATTTTGGGCACTGGATTGTTTAGGTTCAAGAAGTGTTTACAAAATGCCTTTTTTAAATATTGATATATTATTTTTTTACATTTCATTTTGATGGATTACAATGCTGGTTTTGTTTCGATGCACATTTTGTTTATTGTTTTTAATAGTATTTCATGGATTGTTTTTATTAGTTTTATATTTATGAACGATTTTTTTTAAATAATTTAATTTTGATAATTTGTACTGATTATTTTATTAAAATACGTATTTTGTTAATGTTTATTCTTTTATTAATTCGTAATTTTTTTTTTTCTTAAATGTTTTCAATAAATTTTATTCAATTTAATGATTTGTTTTGCTCATTTTATTTAAATAAGTATTTAATTCGTGTTTAGATGTAATTGATGAAAAATAAATAGTGTCATTTTTTTATTGTTCCAATATTTATGTGTATTATGTCTTATTTTTCATTGTTTGTAAACCAAATAAATAAATAAATCACGCCGTTTCCCCGTAAGGGTAGGCAGAGGGGATAGAACGCAACTATCTTTGCACACAGATCTCGCTTCCTCTACATTCATACATCTTCTCATGCACGCGCACCGATTATTTCCGACTTTTAACATGTCCATCTTCAAGTATTTGTTGGCTTTGGTCATGCCATGTCTTTCTCGGTCTTTCTCTATTTCTGCTTCAATCAACATTTGCATCGTAAATATCTTTAGCCGTTCTTTCGCTGTCCGTGTCCAAACCAACGTAGAGCTCCTTTCTTGATTTTGACGATAATGCTTATCTCAGCCTTACATCATATACGGATCTCAACGTCTACTTACATCCCTGTTTTTCCAAGACCATACTTCGCTCCCATACAGCAGGGTTGGGACCAGGACATTGTGAAATGCTAACTTTGCCTCTTGCGACAAACATTTATTTACCATGGTTGATTTAAGTACACCTTTCACTCTGTTCCAGGCATTCACCCTCCTTTCAATATCGTCCTCAGTCATTCCATCCCTAGTAAACATACTTCCCAGATATTTAATATATACTCTGTTGAAATACATTTAAATAGGGAGGAAATCCAGCCAGTCTGCAAGCATTTGGATATGCTCAAACATTGTTGAATTAACTACCTGGTAAAAGGAGAAGTATAATAATGGAAAATTGTTTTCAAGCGTTGCCTAGTAGGTGATTTGGTTCAGCCGGATGAATCACACCCACGTGATTAAGGTTTCAGCTCTTTTACTTCACAAAAGTAAACAGATGGAAGAGTTGAGGAAATGCGGATGTTCAAACATGGGCAGAATGGTGAATGTTATACAGTGTGTAAAGTGGCCACTTAAACCAGCCAATGACAGGTCATAAGCCCTGTTAATGCCTAGACTTCCATATTCCGTTTTCAAAAATGTTTTCCCTCTCTGTTGAAATAAATTTTAAAATGAATAACTCCCTAGGGAGGAAATCCAGCTACTCTGAAAGCATTTAGACATACTCAAACATCGTTGGACTTCGATGGTTTCATGAGTATATCCTATACTCGTATCATGTCCAAAACATGAATAAAGCAGACCGGAAAGACTTTTGTTGAGTCAAACTTCTAATTGATTTTTCTTAGCATAGGCAATAACGCATTTAAAGCGTGGTATTAGTCATACCGACTGATTAACTTATGCTATCTGAATTTTATATTAAATAGAGTTAGTTTTGGGAAACTGCCGACATTTCATCAACAGTAAAAATATTTAACTCAATCGAAAACATCAAATTGAAAATCTAAAACCCTATTACCAGGACGTTTTTCTCGTGAATTCTGTTCACGCAACTTTCTCGCTCTCACGCCGAAGGATACCGCGGGCGTGAGCGGGAAAGAGATATGTTTCAGCTGCATCTGGGATGAGCTTATTCCACTCAACCGGGGTGAGTTCATTCCACTCAACGGGGGGTGTGAATTTTCCAACACATGCATTCCACGCTGCGATTTTTTATTACGGGGAAGTTAAAAAGTAAACACGACTGTCAAAATACTAACGTGTTTTTATTAAATGCGGAATCGGTTAAGAATGCGCTAAAACAATCAGGAAATATTGAAATATAACCAAATAATAATACTAAATTATAATTATTAATTAAAATTACATTTATTTTTCGCACATTACTTTTTCTTTAATGTTTGAAATTGACGTTAATTTCAAATATGTATATTTTAAAAATGATAGATCGAAAATATATTTGACAGTTTGACCTTGAGATGGTTTTTTAGACGATTCTATGTTCTATTCGAGTTTTGAAAATTCTTAACTGATTGTAATTGCCTGCACACCTAGGTAATAAAATTGTTATGGAAATTTTAGTCTTGTTATTTTATTAAACTAAGATTAGTTTTTTTGAAATTAAATTAAAAAGGTTCCGTATAAAAATATTATATGAATACAGTTAATGTCTTTTTACCTACCTGTGTCATTATGCACACCGTTCCGCTAGTGTAAAAAGTGATCAAGATATAAATTTTTTATTGTATTTATTTTTTTATTAGCAAAGCGTTCATAAGGACGTATTTTTTAAATTAGCTTTCTTAGTGTTGCTTTTATATAAAAGTTTGCAAATAGTGACATGATAAAAAATGCAAAATAGTATATTTTTTTTTACTGAACAAATAAGGTACCTATAGTCCTTAAAATAAAGCTTGATTAGAATGACAGCTGTCAAACTAATCTCATTCATGATGGGAAATTACTGATCACTGATCAAATCCATTTTATCAGTTATTTCATGATTTCATGCAATCATAAAACTCTGCTTCCAAAAATTTATATAAAAAACGCAAACACAAGCCTTTTGTAGTGTGTTTAACACAAATATTCACCAATAAATGAGACATTTGTACCTTTTTCATGAACAACATCAAATGAATTATTTTTTTATTCGATCAATTTACATTGATCAATTTGTCCCATCTCTAACGCTTTTTCAAAATGATGTAACCTTGTAAAAACAACATTCATAATTAAGTTTATTTTAGTTTTAAATCTGGTTTTATATATTAATGTTGATTTATGTTTCAAGCATTGTAATAAAAAAAAAATCACACGCCAGATACAAATGATTTTTCGTGTGTCAATATAAATAACTCCTTTGACGTTACTACAAAGTTATGTCGTCACTTTTTCTGACAACTGTCATTCTAATCATGTTACATTTAAAGGACTATAGGACTTTTAATAATCAGTTTGCTTTAAGTATGCAAGTCCTTATAATTTATAAAAATAATAATAATTTTGAGGTATTTTCAACTAATTATAAATTATTGTGTCTTAAAAATGTGAATCAGCTTTAAGTAGAAGATTAAGTAAACCAGACTCAACAATATTTTTAAAATCGTAAAACTTTTAGTACGTAAAGTAAACAAGCTTTTTTCTTGTCAATATGTATCTTTTCGGGTGATCCCGTGTGAGTTGGATTCGTTCCGACGTTTCGGCTACCATTGCAGCATTCAACGTGGTTCCCGCCACTACACGCTACAAACATGACACGAAATGTGCCAGCTGCCGACTGCGACACGGCACAAATTACAAGTACATAAACACATATTTTAAAAAATTTATTTCAACAGAGAGAAAACATGATTGAGAAGGGAATAATTATGTTTTCCCTCTCTGATGAAAGAAATTCAAATATGAATAACGCCCTAGGGAGGAAATCCAGCCAGTCTGCAAGCATTTGGACATACTCAAACGTTGTTGACATATTTTTTTCTAAAAAATACACATTTTATCCTGAAGATGGCTTCTGCAATTGTAGTCGAAACGAATCCAACTTACACGGGGTCTCCCAAAAATACATACATATTGAAAACATTGTATGGACGAATACCTTCAAATTGTATGTTTTCTTGTATGTACATTTGTTAAATTATCTTATAAAATAACTAAATAAATAAACAGGGATCGTGAAAACTACGCACCCTTTTTTCTTGTGTTTTTCCACACCAATTTTATAATTTGTAATATTTTTAAAAACATCATTGTTTACCAGTGGTCAATAATAAAAATCCTTTTATTATTATTTATCTATACATTATGTCGTTTGATTCGTGTATTTAATGTTTTCTTTGAAGTGTTTTTATTTGTTTAACGACGTATGCTTTTAACAAAATATAAAAAAAATAACCATAATTTAAAATACTAAACACTTGTGTACATAAACAAAATAAAAAAATATATATAATGTATAACAGTGGCAAATATAGAAAAAACATAAATATTTAAACCCAGAATATACAGAAAAAAATTGTGAAATTAGTTAAAAAGGATATGATAAAAAGTTTTACAAAGTAAAAAAAAAAAACAATAATAACAAAGGTATGCAAGAAAAAACAGTAAGCCTATAAACAAAAAATGCAAAGATATAAGCTTATGAAATAAATTATGTAAGGCAAACAATAAATAAAGTGTTACGGTAAGCAAGAAAGACATTTTTAAGTTAAATTATAAACAAGCAAGCATATATTATCACGAAAAAATAAGAAATAAAAATATGTTTCTATGAAATGCGTATTTGCCAATACTACAGTGCAATTTGATATAATAGTAAAAAATAAAAAACAAGTATAAGGTAATAAAAATAAACATGTAAGTATTTTTTTTAATTTATGAAATTGAATTGTCAATAACAGTTTGACGAGCAGCTACAAATAAACTTGATATTGTGGACTTATATTACTTTATATTAAGGTTTATCAGCGCCAGAGACAGCATTTTAAATAGTTTTAATTAGAATTTGGAAAATAAATGCTCAAAAATTTCGTTTGTCTATTGATTAGCAATATGGAGGGTCATGACAGTCGTAAATAAAAATGCAACATAATTTTCGATATTATCATTCTTTATTTACCTAATTTGGCAGTGTTATAAGAGATGACATTTTTTCTATTCATTTTAGTGAAAACCACAGATCAACACAACCCGCAAGAAGCTATTGCCATAGGTATATTTTGTAAACATAAAATAATTGTACTATTTTAACACTTTGATTTGCACTTCGCTCGCACGATCGCTAAACATATCCGGGAAAAGGTAATGAATCAAACGGCATTCATTTTTATTTTACACGATAAAAAATATATTAATAATTAATTGTTATAAATAAATAGTCTTGGCGTATCGGGTGCATCAATTCAATCCAATACCAATCCACGTCTGTGTTTTGCAGTCCGCATATAACAAATATGTTTAAAACTTAGATTGAGTCATTTTAATTTAGAAATAGGACCAGACTGAGAAAAAAAAACAACACAATACAACTGATTTTTAGATTGTTTTAGATCCGTCGACTTTGTGCAGTTTGTCTTTGCAGATTTATGAGTATAACATTTTTGTATTTGACAGATTGTCAGTGTAAAAAACATATTATTACAACACACATATTAAAAAATAACCGTTCTTAACATCGCTTCTTTGTTAAATCAAGTAACATGACGTTTTCAACAAATTTCAAATATAAACTTCAACATTATTCTCAAGCGATTCTCGACATTAATCGAAAGAGATTGACATTGTCGTTTTTTAAAAAATATAAAATTGAAATAACGTATTCACAGTATATATTTTATTACGTTTTTATCAATACTTTTACATGAGGGAACTCCATTTTATTTCTTCAAATGATAGGAATACTATAACCGTACATTAAAATTGTAACATTTCAGTTTATTAAATTTAATTAGGTACCTAAACATATCAGAAAAAATACATATAACGAACACTTTTGTGATGCTCAGAAAATAAAAAATTTATTGAATTGTGCTAATACAATAAAATACGTAATTTTGAGATTGCTTTCATGATAAAAAAAAGGTTTTCATATGGTGTAAATTGGTAAGTATGCAACCCATAGTCTATTTGTCGTAGGTAATCATTTAATTTATACAATATTTTATATATTTGACATTACAAACATACATAATTCATTTGTTTATCGTATACATACGTGCTATCTTGATCATAGAGTTAGTTTTAGGCTTCCATTTAACACTTTATAATGACTTAGATTCGAGAAATCTACGTTAACCATTTAAAAATTGACGAAATAAATCAGTAAGTATAATGAAATAAATCTCGAATGGGTTTCAGTATTTCAAATTCATTATAACAAATGATTATTATTAAAAATATAATATATATGAATTATTTACGGAAAATTACGATTTAATTAGTTTTTAATAAATCATATAAAGAATAGAAAAAACACACAAATTTTAGTGCATAATTTAGTTAAATAATGTTCATCACAATGCAATGTTCATAGATTGGTTATGAAATTCTTCGGTAGCCATTATATAATTTCTTATTAATATTTCATTCGTATTATAATTTACATAAAATATTTTCTACATTTTGTACATTATATGTATATACAAATTCCCTTGTCTCACTTATAAAGTATTGATAAACACGGTACTGAAAAATAAACTAGTATCAATAATTGCCGAATAAAATATTAACAACATTAACAGCGGACATCATTGTCGCTCACAAAATTATAGCAATCATAGATAATATTTAGTTGAGATCATTTATGCACTTTTACAAATAGGTAGGAACGAGAAAATAACTTAAATTTATTAAATATTATATTTACCTAGTCGGAAGATTTTCATAATATCATTAACTGATATATTTGGCACAATAATTATAAATTTAATAAAGGTAAATTGCTAACAGTGCACCGATGAATTAGAAGTACCATTAAAGCACGAAATATTTTGTAAAACATGATATAAAAAATACCAACGCGCACTAAAACAATATCATACAATGTTTAGAAAATTCATGGAATGATTAAATATTCATGGAACACCACGACTGCGAACAACAGAAGACAGTGTACATTTACATGTCCTATTATATAGTATCAAGGATAGGAACCAAAATATTACTGATTTTTATATAATTTGATTGATATTGTAATTGTATAGTTCTTCTTTCAAATCTACATTCCCGCGATATTTCGCGAGAATGTAGATTTGCTTTAGAAAAATTTCCTAAGCAGTAAGTTATTACTATTCAATACATTTGTAGAAAAAAAATATGGATAACTGAAAATTACGACTTGTAAACTCAGACAAAATCTTTGTTAGAACATTTAATCACTCCATTTGTATTTATAAAGAAAATAAAAACGTATTTAACAATTATGAACACTATCACCTTACTTAATCCACTGCCTTACGATGGCTTCCCTCATACGGAATATAGTGTCACAGTACGGCAACACACATCAAAATTTCATACATTCCTCAAAACCCTTCATCAAACGCCAAATCAGAGTCCTGAAAACCTTTCAAAATACCTCTCCGTAGTGATTTGGCACAGATATTTGGCTGATGGTGAAATATAAAACAATACTGATTGGATTGAATATTTTTTCTGATATTGCTTACATCACCTTCGTGGTGAAAATATCTTACAGGTAGTTTTAAAAAAATAGCGCTTATTTCATTTTCCTACATCTTTACAACTAAAGTAATCGCTTGGGGGGAGAATCTTCTTTTCAAATAAAAAAAATAAAATTTTGAACGAATTAATAGTTTCGAAAATTGAAATTTGAGTTATGGTTTATTTTACTTATCTTTGAGTGTCGTTTTCTTTATGGATTTTATGGCATGTAAACATGTAAAATCTGACAGAAATATGTAGAAACAATATTTATAAGAACCTCGTGGTATAATGGCATATTCACTGGCTTAAGGTCTGTCAGATTACAAGTAATGGATTTTTGCAACCTAAAGCATACTGTGCTGTAATTTACCACTTAAACGGACTTCTCGGCGTGTTGTGCCAAAAGGATGCACAACATGCATCATATTTATTGGAAAATCTATTTTTAGTCCGTATTTTTTATGGAAATTTCAATTGAAAATTCTCCCTCGAAGCAATCAAAATAATTTATCACATTTCTTCACTCGAATCCAATCTTCGTTCCATTCGACAACCCAATTCGTCCTATTTTCAATTTTTGATTGCCGCACTATGACACTCACTCGCAAATGCCATGTAAAATTGTTTTATATTCGTATCTAATATAGACCTACATGTGACAATTTTCCAATGAAAAGTATCTTTTCATTTTAATATTCATGCGTGTATCCTAGGACTTCCGTACTATTAAAATTTTCACATTTGTGTGGACCTACCATGACGTCAGAAACAAGTTTTTTGGAGTCAAACTGTTTATAAATATATTTTATTTACAAAGTGCAATTTTCTCTTGTCATGTTTTCGTCTAGTTTATTTTACGTGTCTAACACTTCCTCCTCAGATTGAGCAGTTTTAGAAAGATACAATTATTAAGATTACTTTAGCGCACATGTCTTATAAGATTTTCGTTTGACGATACACATAAAAGTTAAGAATAGTGATAAAAATGCAAATAGCAGTGTTCGTAACTTAGTAAAAATAGTTTTACTACTATGCAGTATATTGCTATAAACTTCAATGTTAGAATCATGTATTGTGAAAATAAAGGATGCCAGTATAATAAATATTCATTCTTTAAAAAATATTATTAACAATCATAAACTGTAATTTATTATTTAAGTAACGTGAAAAAAGAAACTGATTAAATCAGCCATTCAATATTTTCGGAATAAGTAAAAGTATAAAATTCAAACTAGTCTAAATGTGATAAAAAGTAATAAATAACTGTTGAAAGTTGACATTTAGACGCCCTTTCATAGGCCCACACAATATCTCACCCCCTTCAACAAATCTTAAGCAAATAGTTCCATATTTATTCATTTACATGTCATAACAGAAATATCTATACAAAATTTTCATTAATTTGGCTTTATTTACTATTTATTTACCTTATATAATCGAATTAGAATAATAAAAAAACCGTGTATCGATACACATAAAAGTATTTATTTCATCGATTGAACATATTAATCGATTGTCAACTCTAAATAACGTTAATATATTGGAGTTTTTACTGCGACTAGTGTGCAACACCCTTCCACCGTCGCTCATTGGATATTTCACTCTCATTTATTTTCTCTCGTTTAAAATCACTAAACATTTGAAAAAAAAACATCAACATTGTGTAGCGTTTGACTAATTAATAATTGAAAATTCAATCTACACAAAATGTTTCCGGTTAAACTCGCAGTTTACATTAATTATAGTCACTTCGGATCGATATGTGCTTATAAAAACATCACACACGCACGATAGTTTTATAAATTATTAATTAATGGATTTTTAGTTATCTACCGTTTTAAATAAATATTTTAATAGCAACGGATTCGTTTGTGCGTGAGACATCTTCATACGCCTTTACTGGACTCACTGGCTGGGTTCTCGAACATTCGTACATCTTCTTCAGAGAGCAGTAGTGTCGGAGGCGGCGGATCCACGTTCGCCAAGTGGGCACCGGTGTGCCGCTCCGCCGAGTCTCCTACATCGGCTGTACAGTATCAGCGCTGTCGGGCCTGACCTCGTGGTCCACGTTGGAGTATCGGGCCTTACTTCTGGGAAGAACGAATGATTGCATTTATCCTAGGTGATTCTAGTACGGAGGTAATCAATACTTAACATACGCGCGCCGAGCGAAGGCCGGGCGGGGGTTATCCGACCGCGGGCCTATCGAGCTCGGGCCGCCTTCACGAGCTGCGGCGTAGCCGGGCGTCACGGCGAAACGGGGTAAGACTCTCGAGTTATTCCTCGCGGGTGCGATGCTCGTCTCAGAGGCGATCTTCTTCCTCTTCTTCTTCGGCCTCCTCGCCACCTTCCTCGTTCTCCTCCTTGTAGCCCGGATGTTCCGAGATCGCGTAGTAGTTCCCGTTGTAGATGACTCCTAGCTCCCGCAGCGCGTCTCCTCGGATAGTGGCCTTTATCGTCCAGTTATAACAATCGTCACTTTCCGATTCTCTGTCTAGTCTTTCCACGTCCAAAATTTTAGAACTGAGTCTCTCGAGAATGATGCCGATATCTTTGATGGTGAGGTGTCTCTTTTGGTCCACGCTAAGCTGGTCTATGAGAAGCAGGAACTTATCAGAAGTGACGAGCTCATCCTCGAGAACGGTGTTCTCCGTTTCGCTCTCCGAGCTGTCCCCGTTCCGGCGAGCGCCCTCGGCGTCCAGGAACCGCACGTGGCCCTTCTGCTGTGCGCGCCGCCCGTCCGCCAGGGAGGACGGCTGCGGGGACGTCTGGGCGTGCGCGTGGCCCTCCTGGATGGGCGAAGTGGCCACGCTCTTGTGCACGGCGATCTTGCGGCCCTCCTCGTGCAGCGCGCAGCAGTGGAAGTCGCACTCCGGCAGGCCGTTGCCGTCCGCGCCCGGCGGCGAGCCGGGCCGCGCCGCGGGCCGGTGCACGTGGCGCGCGCACTCGGGCGTGTGCGCGTGCACGGCGCCGGGCCGGCCCGGGTACGGCGGCTCGTCGTGGTTGATGACGGTGATCTGCGGCCCGGCCGGGTAGCGACGGTGCGGCTCCTTGTCTAGCGACGTCTGGATGACGAGCGAGGGGCGCCGCTCGGGGGCGAGCTTGCGCGAGGGGGACAGCCGCGCGCCCGCCCCTCCCCCCTGGCCCTGCCCCGCACGCTGGTCCCAGTGCAGCACCACTGTGACGCGCCCCTTGTTGTCCATGATCTTCCACGAAGGAGTCTCATCGTGCAACTCTAGCGCGTGGATGGTCTCGCATACGATCTTTGGGATCGCGGAGATAGCTGAAACGAACGAACGCATATTACTTTTAAATCCTCAGCCACCTCAGTCAGTTCGCATGGTACAGATATCGCGCGTACGCAGTACGTACCAGCCCTGATGACGTCAGCCCCCGTGGGCAGCCAGCGCTGACCCTGCCGCAGCAGCAGCAGGACAGTGTTGGGGGGGAGCGTCCTCCAGTACTCTCCGTCCTCCACCTGAGTCCCGTCGCTCTCGAGCACCAGCCGCACGGA